>NW_006286587.1:3151957-3160247 GCF_000327345.1 Myotis davidii | reverse complement strand
GAGTGAGGTAATTACAGGTTGCAAATGGCCGGGACATTCATATGCAAAGGCCTCTGCGGCAGCCTGGGTGGGCGGGGTCTCAGGGAATCCGCCGGTGGAGCAAGCGACTATGGCGGAGCCGCAGACCTGCCCTAAGGATACGCGCGTCTCAGTGTCCTGGTGAGGGCTGCAAGCACCTCTGAGGGAAAGCAGCCCCCAAGATCGCCTGCTGCCAGACCGTCCAGTTTCTCCCCGCTTGAGTCCCGGGTCCCCAGAGACTTCCCGGAACCGGAGTTCAGAGCCGTCGGGGGCTTGTGACTCCCTCCGGATTCAAAAGGACAGCCGCGTCCTCAGGTGCCGGCCCCTTTCCGCGCGCGAGCCCCGCGAGAGCCCCGTACCTCTGCGCTTCTCTCCTGCAGCTTCTGCGGGTCTCAGTGTGCCTTTCCTTCCTTCTAGTTGTAGAGTTTACAGTCAGCCAGGCTTCCTGTGGTTCTGGATGAAGTCCGTGTTGTTTCTCTGAGGTATTAATCAATTGTTGTGAGCGGCATTAACTTCCCGGTGTTTATCTCTGCCGCCATCTTAGTTTCTCCGGTCCCAAAACTTTTTAAATCTTCACCCAAGGACGTGCTTAGAGAGAGGAAGGGAGAGATGCCTTTGCACATGCCCCGGCCAGGGACCAAACCCACAACCCAAGTACGCGCCCTGACCGGGAATCAACCTGGAAACCCTTCAGTGCATAGGAAGACACTCAACCAACTGAGCCACTCTGGCCTGGCTGCCCCCAAATTTTTGATATGTGGTTCAACTTCCTGCTCCAGAATTGCATACTTTCCTTTCTTAAAAGAGCCTGAATGACAAGGGGCCAGCCTGGGCCTTAGATGCCACTTTTTGGATCTGTCCATAACCTTCAGGGACAACAATCCCTTCTCCCACTTCTGTTCCACTGGACTGTCACTTAGACTTTTCAACATGCCCAAATTGCTCCCTCCCGTTTTCAATAAAACCTGGTGTATAAGGGAATGACCTTATTCTTTAGAAATGCCCCTCATATATTGGTAAGGGGACATGATGTCTACAACATACTCTCAAAAGGTTCTAAAAATATGTACACACACACACACACACACACACACACACACACAAGTAAAGAAGAGGAGAGAACCTGGGGTTAAGCCTCAAGAAAGTCCAATTGAAGACAGAGGTTGAGATGCAGAACTTATTTATTTATTTACTTTTAAAAATATCTTTATTGATTTCAGAGAGGAAGGGAGAGGGGAAGAGATAGAAATATCAATGAGAGAGAATACTTGATCGGCTGCCTCCTGCACGCCCCCTACTGGGGATCAAGCCCACGACCCAGGCATGTGCCCTGAGTGGGAATCAAGCTGTGACCTCCTGGTTCATAGGTTGATGCTCAACCACTGAGCAGCACTGGCCAGGTGGAACTCATATATTTATATACATTAGCAAGAAATAATTAAATTGAAATTAAAAGAACACAATTCCATTTACAATAGCATCAAAAAATAACATATTTAGGAATATATTTAATAAAAATGTGTAAGGCATATACATGGAAAACTACAAAATAAATGTTGAAAGAGACTGAAGATCTAAATGAATAGAAAGACATCCTATGTTCATAGACTTAATATTTTGTTGCCCAAATTGATCTATAGATCAATGCAATTCTTATCAAAATCTCAGTTGCCTTTCTTTTTTGTACACATTTGACAAAATTTTCAAAAATACATATGGAAATGCAATACCCAGAATGGCCGAAACAATTATGAAAAAGAAGAACAAAATTGGAAGACTCATATTTTTAAATTTCAAAACTTACTGAAAAGCTACAATAATCAAAATTGTATAGTACTGGCAAAAGATTGAACATATAGATCAATGGAATAGAATTGAGAGTCCAGTTGTAAAATCTTAGATTTATGGTCAATTGATTTTCTTTTTTTTAAAATTGAAGTATAGGTGATATACAATATTATATGTGCTTCAGGTGTACAACATAGTGATTCAATATTTATATATCTTATGAAATTGTCACCACAATAAGTCTTATAACCATCTATTACCATACAAAGTAATTACAATATTATTGACTATATTCCCTGTGCTTTACCTTATATCCTGGTGACTTATTTATTTTATAACTGAAAGTTTGTATCTATTAATGCGCTTCACATATTTTTCCAATCCTCCCACGCCCCCTCACCTTTGGCAGTCATCAGTTTGTTCTCTGTATCTATGAGTCTATTTCTGTCTTGTTTTGCTTTTTTATTTTAGATTCCATATATAAGTGAAATAATATGGTATTTTTTTCTGATTTATTTCATTTAGTATAATACCCTCTAGATTCATCCATGTTGTCAAAAATGGCAAGATTTCATTCTTTTTTCTTTTTTAATATATTTTTATTGTTTCAGAGAAGAAGGGAGAGGGAGAGAGAGATAGAAACATCAATGATGAGAATCATTGATCCGCTGCCTCCTGCAATCCCCACACTGGGGATCGAGCCACTACCCAGGCATGTGCCCGGCCCAGGAATTAAACCGTGACCTCCTGGTTCATAGGTCAATACTCAACCACTGAGCCTGCTGGCTGGGCCAAGATTTAATTCTTTTTATGGCTGAGTAATAGTCCATCTCTGTATCTATGAGTCTATTTCTGTCTTGTTTTGCTTTTTTATTTTAGATTCCATATATAAGTGAAATAATATGGTATTTTTTTCTGATTTATTTCATTTAGTATAATACCCTCTAGATTCATCCATGTTGTCAAAAATGGCAAGATTTCATTCTTTTTTCTTTTTTCACAGAGGCAGGAGAGGCTCCTGCCACCACTGCTGCACTTGCCAGCCATGAGCCCAGCTCAGGGCTTCTGGCAGAGCGGCGCTCCCCCTGTGGGAGTGAACTGACCACCAGGGGGCAGCTCCTGTGTTGAGCATCTGCCCTCTGGTGGTCAGTGCGCATCATAGCAACCAGTTGTTCTGTTGATTTGCATATTAGCCTTTTATTATATAGGATACCACATGTTCTTTATCCATTTATCTATTGATGAACACAGGTTGCTTTTGTATCTTGACAATTGTAAATAATGTTTCAATAAACATAGGGTATGTCATTTTAATTAGTGTTTTTGTTTTCTTTGGATAAATTCCCAGAAGTGGAATTGCTAAATTGTTCATTTTCTGTTGTTGTTTGTTTTGTTTTGTTTTTTGTTAATCCTCACCCGAGGATATTTTTCCATTGATCTTTTAGAGTGGAAGAGAGGGAAAGACAGAGAGAAACATCGAAGAGAGAAATACATCGACTGGTTGTCTCCTGCATGAGCTCTGACCAGGGCCCAGGCCAGGGGAGGAGCCTGCAACTATGTGTCCTTGACAGGAATGGAATCTGGGACCCTTTGGCCCAGAGGCCAACATTCTATCCACTGGGCCATAACAGCTAGGGCTGAATCGTTCATTTTTTGAGGAACCTCCATACTGTTTTCCATAGTGGCCACACCACTTTACATTCCCACCAACAGTGCATGAGAGCTCCCTTTTCTCCACATCCTCACCAACACTTGGTATTTATTATCTTTTTTTTATTTTTATATATTTTATTGATTTTTTACAGAGAGGAAGAGAGAGGGATAGAGAGCTAGAAACATCAATAAGAGAGAAACATTGATCAGCTGCCTCCTGCACACCCCCTACTGGGAATGTGCCCGCAACCAAGGTACATGCCCTTGACTGGAACCAACCCTGGGACCCTTCAGTCCTCAGGCCAACACTCTATCCACTGAGCCAAACCAGTCAGGGCTATTGTCTTTTTGATAATAGCTACTCTAACAGGTCTGAGCTGATATCTGATTGTGTTTTGATTTGCATTTCCCTGATGATTAGTGATGTTGGGCATCTTTTCATGTGTCTGTAGCCATCTGTATGTCTTCTATAGAAATATGTCTATTCATCAACGATTTTCCACAGGGTGCCAAGACAGTTCTACAGGGAAAAGACTGCCTTTCAACATTTCAACACTGAGATAACTGGATAGTCACTTAAAAAAAAAATGTAAAATGCTGCAGGCACTTTGGAAAACAGTTTGGCAGTGTCTCAAAGGATAAATAGATACACTTTATCCAGGCAATTTCACTTGTAGGTACATGCTCAAGAAATAAAAACATATGTTCACACAAACCTTCACAAATATTAATTGCAGTTTTATTCATAATAGACAGAAAGTGAAAACAATCCAAATGTCTATCAACTGATGAATGGATAAATAAAATTTGGTATATGCATACTTGGAATATTTTTCAGCAATAAAGGAATGAGGTTCTGACACATGCTACAAGGACAAATTTTGAAAACATTAATTTTAAAAAGCTAGTGGTTTAAAAAAAAAGGACAACAGGCTCAAATAAACTCACAAAACTTTTCTATAGTCACATGTCACCAAACCTTTAAAAACGTGAATTTTATTTTATGTGAATTATAGCTCAACAAAGCTGGTGTTTTTTTGTTTTTTAAAGAAGAAAAACCTAAGCTCATGCAGACACACTGCCTGCAGACTCCGGGGATCGCCAAAGCTAAGGCTGCTGAAGCTGCAGAGGCCGCATCCTGGGGTGGAGGAGGGGTGCATGGCAGGAAATTGGAAGTGTGCCAGGGGAAGCGGCCATAACTTCCCAATTGTGAGATAATGATCTAACGCATTGTGGGACACCCCCTCCCCTCTTTACCCCCAGTCCCAAGGCACTCCTGAATCAACTCAGACACCCGCCCAAAATATTCGTCAATTACACTCACCATCAGGCAGCGGCGGCAAGCTGGAATCCGGAAGCGGAAGAGCCATGTTTGTTAAGGGAAAAGTGAGTTTAAAAGGAAGTCGCTGGAGCCATCTTTGCTGAGGGCAAGCAAGGGCAATGGAAGGTAGCTGTGGCCATCTTGGCTAAGGGCATTCGCCCAAGCTTTCCAAGGCGCATGGCTAGTTTGGGCAATTTCTAGAGAAGGTTTATTAATAAAATGCGCTTGGTGGACACTACAGAGAACAGAAAAACTATTTAAAAATTTTAAAAATGTGAATGTTTGCATTAAAAAACTAAAGTAGAGAGAAGTGAACAAAGAATGAAAATAGTTTAACAGTTTTTTTTTTAATCCTCACCCAAGCATGGCAGGGATTGGATTACAGGACAATTAACAAGATTATGTGCTCTCTCAAGGGTGGTTACCCTTCGGATGGATCTGAAAGAGGCATTTCAGCCCTAACCGATTTGGCTCAGTGGATAGAGCCTCAGCCTGCAGACTGAAAGAGGCATTTCAAAGGTGTGTTAACTTAGATGCATAGAAACAATGGACAGGGCTTCCTTAAACTGAAGACAATCCTCCCTAACCGGTTTGGCTCAGCGGATAGAGTCCGCCTGTGGACTGAAGGGCCCCAGGTTCGATTCCAGTCAAGGGCATGTACCTTGGTTGAGGGCACATCCCCAGTGGGAGGTGTGCAGGAGGCAGCTGATCGATGTTTCTCTCTCATCGATGTTTCTCGCTATCCCTCTCCCTTCCTCTCTGTAAACAAATCAATAAAATATATGTAAAAAATAAAATAAACTGAAGACAATCCTTTCACAGGCCTGAGCATGACTATCCACCCTGACTTGCCCAGTTAGGAATTTATGATCAGATCATCTTGTGAGGTTACTTTTGGTTAGATTAATTATATTTTCATACAGAGTGTTTATATTGAACATAAACTTGGACCTTAGTATCTGAAATCAACACTTGCACAATGGTAGGCAAATGGTGAAGATGCTAAAAAAAAAAATGGTTTGATGGACATCCCTCAATATTAGGGAAAAACATCCAAAACCATCCTGGATTGTCTGTACTCAATGATGGATTAACAAACAGCTTGAATATGGAGTTAGGAGAGTGAGCTTTAATCCCAGCTCTCTTACTAATCAATTTTATGACAGTAGCCTTTTAACCTCTGTGAGCCTTATTTTTTTTTCATCTGTAAAAAGGGAACAATAAATGCCTTCCAGGACTACTTAAAAAACCCTGCTTGATGGAATAAGTGATGGATTGGTGGCCAGCAATTATAAAATCACTTCTCTCACAAATTTAGGATGTGAATGTTAGATTTAATGAAAGTATTCCATGTCACCAGCAAACAAATGCAACTTGAAGACTCTAGCTACAGACACTGATAATGCGTCTGAATACTAAAAAAATAATTTGGTTATTACCAATTTATTGGAATGTGATGCCTCAAATCTCCTGGGAACTACTACAAAGCTTAGAAATCAGCAGGTACAATGTGGTAATGAAGAGTTTTATATACTTACCAGAGGCCCGGTGCACGAATTCATGCATGGGTGGCCTGTAGGAGTCAGGCCAAAACCTGCAGTCCAAGGCCACCTGCAGCTCCTGCCTGCCACTTCCTCTCATCCTGGCCCCACTGTGTCTGCTGTGGGCTCATGTCCAATCAGTCCTGATCTGAGGGGCTCGCACTGCCACAGCAGCACTCACCAGCCATGAGCCCTATTCTGGCACCCTCCCAAGGGGAGTGGCCTGCAAGATGGGGCTGAAACCAGCTCTCCGACATCCCTTGGGAGGTCCCAGATTGTGAGAGGGCTCAGGCCAGGCTGAGAGACCCCACTGGTGCACAATCTGGTCAGGGAGGGATTGAAGGAGGATGTGTCTGGCCCATCTTGCTCAGTCCCAATTGGCCAGACCCCAGCAGCAAGCTAACCCTGGTGGTCAGTGCAAGTCATAGCGAGTGGTTAAGCAGCCTTAGCATATCATTAGCATATTATGCTTTGATTGGTTGTTCTGCCATTCAGTCTATTTGCATATTACCCTTTTATTATATAGGATATTCTACTGCTTCGAAGAATTATTAAAACAACAATAATCTTTTTGTATCTGTGGGTCAGTTGTTATCTTTTGTAGTTTTTGTGGGTCAGTTATTGGGCAGTGGCTTGGCTAGATGGATGGTCCTGGCTCAGTGTCTTTCATGAGGAGACAGGCTAATATTGGCTGAGGCTGCAATCCTCTGGCAACTTGGGTGGGAGTTGGGAGACTACTTTCAAAGTGACACACTCATGGCTAGCAAGTTTGTGTTGGCTGTGGGTGGGAGGCCTCAGTTCCTCTCCATATTGGCCTCTCCACAGGGCTATATGCATGTCCTTATAGCAGGTGCCTGGATTCCTCAGCGCTGGCGTGGCAACTTTATTTCTGTAAAAGATCAGGTAGTAAATTTTTTTAAGCTTTGTGGGCCACATCCAGTCTTTGTCACTTATTCTTCTTTTAAAAAAACATATTTTAAAATATGTAAAAATCAATCATTGCCCTACCCCTGTGGTCGGCAAACCGCGGCTCTCGAGCCACATGCGGCTCTTTGGCCCCTTGAGTGTGGCTCTTCCACAAAATACCATGTGCGGGTGCGCACGTACAGTGCGATTGAAACTTCATGGCCCATGAACAGAAGTCAGTATTTTGTGGAAGAGCCACATTCAAGGGGCCAAAGAGCTGCATGTGACTTGCGAGCCACAGTTTGCCAAGCCACAGTTTGCCGACCACTGCCCTAGCCAGTATGGCTCAGTGAACAGAGCGTTAGCTCTGTCCCAGGTTCGATTCCGTTCAAGGGCATGTACCTTGGTTGCAGTCACATCCCCAGTAGGAGGTGTGCAGGAGGCAGCTGATCAATGATTCTCTCTCATCATTGATGGTTCTCTCTCTCTCCCTTCCTCTCTAAAATAAATAACAATATATTTTTTTAAAAAAAGAAAGAAAGAAACTAACTATCCCTGGCCGGTGTGACTCAGTTGGTTGAGCATCGCCCCATGCACTGAAAGGTCACTGGTTGGATTCCTGGTCAGGGCACATACCTGGGGTGCACATAAGGAGGGTGTATATTAATGTTTCTCTCTCTCTCAACCCCTTCTTCTTTCTCTAAAAATCAATAAAAACATATTTAAAATAAATAAGTAAATAAAATAAAAATGAAACTAACCATTGCAACACCCTGATTGCTCCTGTTTCTAAAACACACGACTGCAGACACAGCTAACTCTCACAGCCAATTGGCCTGGAGGTCAAATCCCCCCAGTATTAACTACAACAATCAAGGCTTAACTACAATAAGACTGCGCACAAAGACCACTAGGGGGTGCACCAAGAAATAATAAAAAATGTGGAGACAAAGAAACAGGACAAAATTGTCAATGGAAGATATAGAGTTCAGAACCACACTTTTCAGGGCTCTCAAGAACTGTCTAGAAGCCGCCGATAAACTTAATGAGATCTACAAGAACT
>NW_006286587.1:3147928-3151710 GCF_000327345.1 Myotis davidii | reverse complement strand
TTGCAACCAAGATTACTTTATTCAGCAAAGCTATCATTCAGAATAGAAGGTCAGATAAAGAGCTTCACAGATAAGGAAAAGCTAAAGGAGTTCATGACCACCAAACCAGTATTATATGAAATGCTGAAAGGTATCCTTTAAGAAGAGGAAGAAGAAGAAAAAGGTAAAGATACAAATTATGAACAACAAATATGCATCTATCAACAAGTGAATCTAAGAATCAAGTGAATAAATAATCTGATGAACAGAAAAATAAATAAATAAATAAAAAACAAAAACAAAACTAACCGGTAAAGAATCCTGACCCCTCTTTATGCACATTTAGATTAATTGACATATTGAAGGACACACCTGGAAAACTAATGAATATTCTGTTCAGACCCCCCCCCCCTCCTGAGACCTCCCCTAGGATTTCCACTGGCTAATGAAAGATAAAGAGCCTCAAGACAAAGGACGAAGAGGCTCTCTTTCTAGAGCACACCCACGTCTTTCTCCTTTAGGCATGTATCTCTGCTCCCTTTCTCCTAAACTCTAAGGGTCCACACAAGACTTGCAACCAGGGGAGCAGTGGGCAGTAGCAGCTCAGCCTGGATTAACCCCCTGAACTTGTCTCCCAGGGCCCTTTTTCTCTGACTTTGAAGTGAGCTAGCCGCAGTCCCATCTTGGCTCACTTCTGTCACTGTGATTTTACTTCTCAGTGAGTTCATGCAGTCTGTGTGGCCCATTTCTTTCCTATAACGTTTTTAAAAAGCTAAAGCGCCCTGACCAGTTTGGCTCAGTGGATAGAGCGCCGGCCTGCAGACTCAAGGGTCCCAGGTTCGATTCCCATCAAGGGCATGTACCTTGGTTGCGGGCACATCCCCAGTAGGGGGTGTGCAGAAGGCAGTTGATAGATGTTTCTCTCTCATCAATGTTTCTAGCACTCTATCCCTCTTCCTTCCTCTCTGTAAAAAAATTAATAAAATATATATTTAAAAAATAAAAATAAAATAAATAAATAAAAAGCTAAAGCAGCTCCACCTAGGCTGTCTCCTGCTGATTTTTCTATTCTAAGCCCTTCACTCATTTCATTGTCCCCAGCTATAGTAAACATACTCTCAAAATCACCTGGACTTGTGTTGAAATCTTTCCTGCACAGAGTCAAGAGCCCACACACGGCTGCCGGGCCCAAGGCAGACCCATTCCAGGCCTGGGTGCCATCTGGTTATAGTCTTAGCATTAGAAAATAATTTGAAGGTAAGTTTTAATTTTAAAAAAATTGAAAATAAGTTTTAATTTTAAAACGTTGAAGTCATAAGTTATTTTTTTAATATTATTAAAATAGAACAGACACAGCCCCGTACTGGATATCTGTGACCCAAAGCTCTGTGTTTTAGAAGCATCCCTCCTGTGTGCCATAAAAACTCCACGTCAGAGTGCCTCGTTGCTAAAGTGGCTTGTTTAAAGGCCTAGAGAGGGGAAAATTATTAACAAAAGCATACATGAAGAGAAATGTGTAACTACAAAGCTCCAATGCTCCAAACCGGTTGATGTAGAAAATGAAAATGTGAAGACATGCCTTTCATTGGGCTTTCATTTCCCATTTGGCTCCCTCCTTTGTTGTGGACGGCCTGACAGGCTCGTTAGGAAGGTAGAGTGCTCACTGCATGTCTGCGGTGACACTCCAGGAGTCAGCAGTCTCACATTTCCTGCTGTTCTGGTTTTATAAAAAGGAGGTAATAAAACTCTTCTCCCCCGAGCACCTGAGCGTGTGTGAACATCCTTTGCCTTTGCTATCACAGTGACTATCATAGCTCGCTCCCTGTTCTCTGAGAGAAGCAATTGCCTACTGTCCACTGATAAAGTCAAGTTATAAGTATCCATTATCAGTAAGTCCTTGGAGCTGACTGAAATCCAAGGACAGCAGTGAGCCAGATGTTTCTGAAGGTCCAAAGGGCATAGCCAACCTCTCAGGACAGTGAAGTGGGAGGCTACCTCTTAGGTCATTTGAATGACAGAAGGTAGAACATCCTGCCCCATAGGATCTTCATCAAGCTTAGTACTTGAAGTTCCACCATTAGAAATGCACTCCTTACTAGAGCCTTCTTTCAGGATGAAAATACCTTCGCATCCGCTTTCCATATGGGCAGTGAATTCAAAGTTGGGTCATTGGGAATAATGCCCAGAAGCACCTGCCTGCACACCCCCATCCACCTTGAGTCAGGGGGTATGAATGGATTGCCC
The DNA here is from genome assembly GCF_000327345.1 of Myotis davidii. Classification (NCBI taxonomy): domain Eukaryota; kingdom Metazoa; phylum Chordata; class Mammalia; order Chiroptera; family Vespertilionidae; genus Myotis; species Myotis davidii. The sequence continues at coordinate 3,149,487 of NW_006286587.1, read as the reverse complement.
AGGAGAGACACAGACCATCCTAGGACTCTGAGGGCTCTAGAACTTCCTGGTTAATATGTCCCACATAAACAGAGCCAGGCTGACAACCTACTTTCCAATTGCAAGGAAACCTCAAGCTTTGGCTGAATTCCCTCTTGTGGATGGAAATGGAGTTCTATAGAAAGGTTTCTGGTAATAAATTCCTAACTGGGCAGGACATGGTGGATAATCCATTCCCACTGCACACTAAGAAGTTTCCAAATAGAAAACTGTTAATGTACATTTAATCTATAAACTGCATGGGGCAGAGGGTGAAGGGCAAGGAAGGAACCAGCAAATTGCAAATGCTTAGATGTCTAACACCCACAGTCAATCAGTTGAGAGGCAGACACACCCATTTATCACCCCTTCAGAGAATCATCTCAGAGATTAATAGCATTCAGAAGCAGTAGGACTTTGAACTCGGAGCAAGGGTTTACTCACCCAACCAGGTTACAAAAGGCAGTGAGAGTATGCTTTGAATTAAGGTGATTAGATAAATGTAATGCTAGCCTTCTTTTTTAAAAAACTATATTTTATTGATTTTTCACAGAGGAAGGGAGAGGGATAGAGAGCTAGAAACATCGATGAGAGAGAAACATCGATTAAGCTGCCTCCTGCACACTCCCCACTGGGAACGTGCCCACAACCAAGGTACATGCCCTTGACCGGAATCGAACCTGGGACCCTTCAGTCCAACGGCCAACGCTCTATCCATTGAGCCAAACCGGTTAGGGCATGCTAGCCTTCTAACTAGGTGGTTCTCAACCTTCTTAGTGCTGCGACCCTTTAATACAGTTCCTCATGTTGTGGTGACCCCCAACCATAAAATTATTTTTGTTGCTACTTCATAACTGTAATTTTGCTACTGTTATGAATCATAATGTAAATATCTGATATGCAGGATGTATTTTCATTGTTACAAATTGAACATAATGAAAGCATAGTGATTAATCACAAAAACAATATGTAATTATATATGTGTTTTCCAATGGTCTTAGGCGACCCCTCTGAAAAGGTCGTTTGACACCCAAAGGGGTCGTGACCCACAGGTTGAGAACCTCTGTTCTAACAGTTGTCCCTACAATTCCTCAAAATCATCTGAGTTTCTTTGTCTCATTCAGTGTCTAACTTTGCCCACTGTTTTACTTGACACACTTAATGAGTTGGACAGATTATTTTTAATATAAATTCAATTGCTTCTTGCTGACCAGGTCTTCATGTACTCCCTCCTCTTAGATCTGTAGGAAAATGATTCCCACAAAGATAGAGTCAAATTAGAAGACAATAGAAAGTCAAGTAACTCAGTTTTCAAGGACTGCCAGGGAAAAGTCACCCATGGAGCCACAATGGCTCCTTTGTAAATTCACCTTCACCAACTACACTCACTCAACAGGCTCTGGTCTTTCGGTGGCATTGCTCTGTGCAAGCTTTTCTCCTCCATCAGGATTATTTCACATTTCCTCCTCTCCCTCTTGGCTGCTCACTTGCTTCCTAATGCTATCAAATATCCAACCCCATCCAGATTCCGGCCACCTGAG
>NW_006286587.1:3144078-3147904 GCF_000327345.1 Myotis davidii | reverse complement strand
CCATTTCACACAGAAGTTGCCCACAGTTCCTGCGTCTGTCCATGCCCTGTCCTCTGTCCCAGCACATTCACAGAACACTCACACTATTGATCTTCCCTTCCCTTCTCCAGCTAATTTTTCCCTTGCAACTGGTTCTTTACATCTACATCCATATGTCCATGTCCTTACTTATTATACACATCTTACCTAATAATAGACAAACATGTAAATTAACCATCCCTCCGCTACACTCACCAGCCAGTCAGGAGAGTATGCACATTAACCCAACAAAGATGGCAGTTAATTTGTATACGTAGGGGCGAAGTGGCAGTGCAAAGACTGAAGGCTCCATCCAGAGCCACGAAGACTGAAGGCTCTGGCCGGAGCAAAGGCCTGAGTCCTGGGTGCCAGAGGAAAACCGGTGCTGGCAGCAAGGGGAAGGGATGGCCTATTGCATGAATCTCTTCATGCAACAGGCCTCTAGTAATATATAAAATACATGTTACAGCCTTAGCCAGTTTGGCTCAGTGGATAGCGCATCAGCCTGCAGACTAAAAGGTCCAGATTCAATTCTGGTCAAGGACACATGCTGCCCTGGTTGCAGTCTCGATCCCCATGGGAGTGTGCAGGAGGCAGCCAATCAATGATTCTTTCTCATCATTGATGTTTCTATCTCTCCCTCTCCCTTCCTCTCTGAAATCAATAAAAATATATTTTAAAAATAAAATAAAATGTTGCAAATTTGTCATTTGTCTTTTTACCTTGTTTATACTTTTTTGTTTGTTTGTTTGTTGTGTTTTTAGCCATGCAAAAGTTTCTTCTTTTTAAACAATCACATTTATCAATCTTTTATTGCATCTAGATTTTCAGTTAGAAATACCTTTTCCTACCCTCAAGAAGTAAAGGAATTCACATCTGTTTTCTTATAGAACTTATATGGTTTCATTTTCACATTTAGATATCCAATCCACTTGGAATTTATCCTTTTACATAATGCGAGATATGAATCCAATTTCATAATTTCTCCATGGCTATGTAAGGCATCTCAATACCACTTATTAAAAAGTCTTAGCCCCAGAGACTTGAGGTGCCACCTTTATCATGTTCTAAATTTCCATGTGCAGTTGAGTGTATTTATGGACTTCCTGTTTGCTCTATTTGTGTGTCTGTCATTAAAAAAAAATACCCTCCATCAAATCCTACATGTTTTTCTAGCATTTGCTCTAACTCTCCCCTCTCCTACACAATTTTTCAAAAAGAGTTCTATATACTCCGTGCTTCCATTTTCTTACCGTTTACTCTTCAATTTCCTTCAATGTGGTTTTCTTTTCTTTTTTTTTAAATTTTTTTTAAAAAATATATTTTATTGATTTTTTACAGAGAGGAAGGGAGAGAGATAGAGAGTTAGAAACATCGATGAGAGAGAAACATCGATTAGCTGCCTCCTGCACATCCCCTATTGGGGACGTGCCCGCAACCCAGGTACATGCCCTTGACCGGAATCGAACCTGGGACCTTTCAGTCCACAGGCTGACACTCTATCCACTGAGCCAAACCGGTTTTGGCTCAATGTGATTTTCACTCTGATTATTCCATCAAAATATTTTGAGCTTGACTCATTGCCATGGGCAGTTTTCAGGCCTCACCTATGTGTTCCCTCAGAAGGTTTAAAAAATATGTATATTTTTATTGATTTCAGAGAGGAAAGGAGAGGGAGGGAGATATAGAAACATCAACGGTGAGAGAGAATCATCAATCAGCTGCCTCCTGAACACCTCCTACTGGGGATCAAGCCTGCAATCTGGGCATGTGCCCTGATCAGAATTGGATCCTGTGACCTCCTGGTTCCTGGAGTGACACTGGTATTCTCCCCTATTACTAGGCTACCCTCCTTTTTCCTCCTCCAGCCCAGCCCCATCCATGCTCTCTCTAACTAGGAATAATGTCCCCATTATATCCTCTATGGGTACTATGTACCACTCCTTGGAAATTTAAAAATCATAGTTAACATTTTATTTAGCATTTACATGGGTTACATGGGAGATTTATTTATTTATTTATCTATTTATTTTTTTAAAATATGTTTTATTGATTTTTTACAGAGAGGAAGGGGAGAGAGATAGAGAGTTAGAAACATCGATGAGAGAGAAACATTGATCAGTTGCCTCCTGCACATCTCCCATTGGGGATGTGCCCACAACCCAGGTACATGCCCTTGACCGCAATTGAACCTGGAACCTTTCAGTCCACAGGCCAATGCTGTATCTACTGAGCCAAACCGGTTTCGGTGGGAGATTTATTTTTAATATCTATAAGGACAGGGCCATGTCAGTCATTTGTTTCCATTTATCCCGACATGTGCCTTTGGGCCTGACATCTATATACATAAAAGGGTAATATGCAAAGTGCCCCCTTGGGAGTTTGACTGGGAGAACAAGAGTTCGATCTCTGTGATGTGCACTGACCACCAGGGGCAGCATGGAAGATGGCAGGTGACCAGTGGTGGCTGCTGTACACTGAGGAGGCAAGGGAAGGAGAAGGCAGGGAGATGGGGAGGTGGGGAGGCGGGAAACCTGATCAGCCCTGATCGCTGGCCAGGCCTAGGGACCCTACCCATGCATGAATTTCATGTACTGGGCCTCTAGTATGGTAAATAAATGAGTAAACTTAAATCGTCTCCTTCTTCTTTTGAAGTCCTAATTTTCTATACTTTAAACTTTCAAATAAATACAATTTTGTTTCTCAAGAAGATGTGCTTATGAAACATGGGATGGCAACCAAGTATAAAATCTGATATCATGACTAGAATATTGGGAATCAGGAAAGTTTAGTTCTAATTCCAGTCTTAAAAATTATAGTGGTGGGGCAGGGGGGCAGAGGTGGGCTGGTGGGGGTCAATGGGGGATAAAAGGGGATGCATGTCATACTTTCAACAATAAAGAATTATTTTAAAAAATAAATAAAAATCACTACTCTAAAAAAATTAACAGTGGTGAATTGAGAAAAAGGTCTTAAATATTGCATACTTCCCAAGCATGCAAAATTTAGCAGCCTCGCTTCTATTTTTATGATCATAGTTGCTTTCGTATTCCTCTTTTCCACTGAATTGTCAAATTTTTTTATGGAATAACCCATGTTTTACTGACTTCTGTGTCTCCATGGTGTCCATCACTTCAAAGTACATGGAAGGTATTCAATCAATGTCAAATAAATGAGTAACACATGATGGTATAGTTATTAACAGCACTGTGAAAATAATGCAATATTAAAAATAGTTGAGGAAGAATTGAGGGGATTTTTTTACTGCAATTTAATCAGAAGTATAATATAAGCAGATGTAGCCCAAATATGATAAGCCTTTGGTCAGAGATATAAACAAGCAGAGCTGATGTCAGACAAACCATGAGGTAGGTGCTCAGAAAGAGGTGAGAGAATGCTTACTGGTAAACAGGCAGTTAAGGAAGACATAGGCATCTGGAATTGACAGCATATTAATTAGGTAAGGCTCTCTAAGACAGCGTTGGGTACAGAAATTTTAGAATTAGCTTCATTTAGATATAACAAAAAATGTACTTAAACATAATAGAAGGTTTTTCTTGATGTAAATAAAGTCCAGAAGCAGCTGGTCTAGTGTTGATATATTGGCTCCGCGATCATCTGGAACCAAGATACCTTCGATCTTGTTGCTTTGACAATTAAATGTGTGGCTTCTCATGATCTAAAATAATTGCTGAGGAAGATGGCGGCGATATAGGCAGACGCGTCCCAGGTCGTGTCCCGGAGCAAATGGAGTGAGCAGCTGAAACTAATAGCACCCACCCCGAGTTGGCGAAAGGGCTCAGCTGGT
>NW_006286587.1:3108735-3137880 GCF_000327345.1 Myotis davidii | reverse complement strand
TGGCAAACTGCACCGGGAAGGCCGGGGAGGGTTCGGGGGCGGGAGGTAGGGGGGTAAGAGATCGACCAAAGGACTTGTATGCATGCATTTAAGCCTAACCAATGGACATAAGACACTGGGGAATAGGGGAGGCTAGGGGACTGTCTAGGGCGGGGGAAAAAATGGACACATATGTAATACCCTTTGTAATAAAAAATAAAATTTGAAAAAAATAAATAAATAAATAAAAATAAAAATAAATAAATAAATAAATAAAATAAAATAATTGCTTGGGTTCAAGCCATTGTATCTGCTTTCCAGCCAGGGAGAAACAGGAACAGAGAAAGATGGCCATACCCAGTCCTTTAAGGACATTTACTGGCACTCACATGCCATTGGTCAGAACTTAGTCACGTTGCCACATCTAACTGCAAGGGAAACTTGGGAATGTAATCTTTGCTTAGGGAAGCCACATGTCCAGTTAAAAGTTATGGAGAATGAATAAAGGTGTCGGGGGGAGGCGTCAAACTACCATTTTTGTCCTACCATTTAGTCAGAAGAATTGAGAAAGGAGTTTGTGCTGCAGGTAATGAAATTTGGAGAAAATCGTGGATTGAGCCCGTTTTCACATTTCTAATTCCTACACACAGACTGCTGGTCACTACCCCACTGCACAGGTAGTGGCCAAATGAGTGACCATCCAGCCTCGGGTGGACCTTAGCACCCCAGTTAATCCACACTGGTGCCTGGTCAGCTCCCTCCACTCCCATAGAGGCTGTTCCAAACCTTCACCATTATTCTATAGCCATAGTCCTCCTGCCTCCCTGACCTCTGACACCCCAGAAGAGATGGACAGTTTCAAGCACAGGTACCTCAACTTCCCATCCCAATATCTACAGGGCTTTCTCCCCACCCCCATCATTTACCCCCACAACACCTATCCTCAATTGTGTTGTTGTTTGTTTTATTTGTTTGCTTTATGGTGCCCTTTCTCCTGGTTAAGATAAATCCTGCTTCTCAGGAACCAAGACTCAATGATTATTATGACTTCTATATCTGCTCTATCCCAACACTTTCTAAATATTTTCAAGCCTTCCACCCACCCTCCCTCCACCTAAAAGAAAAATAGAAGGCCAGGTTGGTGTGGTTCAGTGGTTGAGCGTCAACCCATGAGCCAAGAGGTCCCCGGTTTGATTCCCAGTCAGGGCACTTGCTTGGGTTGTGGGCTCGATCCCCAGTGTGGGGTGTGCAGGAGGCAGTTGATCAATGTTTCTCTCTCATTGATGTTTCTATCTCTCTATCCCAATTCCTTCCTCTCTCTAAAATCAATAAACACATATATACATACATACCTACATACATACCTACATACCTACATACATACATACCTACATATATACATACATACCTACATACATACCTACATACCTACATACATACATACCTACATACATACCTACATACCTACATACATACATACATACATAAGAAAAAGAAGGTTCAGCTCCTCCTTGGCCATGTGCTTTTATTTAGCTACCGCCCTCCTCTCAATATTTGCCTAATAGCCCAAACTTCTAGGTAAAATGTTCTACTTCCCTACCTCCTCTTGCTCTTCTACTCGTTGCAATCCTATTGCAACCTGACTTGTGGCCCCCATTGTCTACTGAAATTGCTCTGGCCAGATCCCTCATGACCTACTAATTGCCAAACCCAATGTTCTCTTTTTCATCTCCAACTTTCCTAACGCTTCCATAGCACATGACACTGTTGATTTCTTCTGCAAATTCTGATGAGCTGTATGCCTATTCCTTTTCATTTTACTTTCTACCTCTCATTGGTGTTCCTGAACTTGCCCGAGGGCAATCTTGTCCCTTTACACAATTTCAAATACTCCCTGTGTGCTAATAATTCCAAAATCTCTATCTCCAGCTTCAGATTAAAAAAAAAAAATCAGTTAGCTTCTGGACATTTCTACCAGGATGTTGATTTGCTCACAATTCTGTGAGGAGCAATTTGGGCTGGACTCAGGCGGGCTGTTCTGCTGATCTCACTGTAGTTCACTCCTGCAACTGCAGTCACCTGCTGCTCGGCGGTTTAAAATGGCCTCCTCAAACAGATTCTCAAACTGCAGCAGGAAGGCCGGGGAGGGTTGGGGGCGGGAGAGAGGGGGGTAAGAGATCAACCAAGGAACTTGTATGCATGCATATATTCAGGAGCACATATACTAAATTGGAATGATACAGAGAAGAGAGATTTGCATGGCCTCTGCATAAGGCTGTCCAGCAAATCCTGTGACACATTCCACATAAAAAAAATAAAAATAAAAATAAAATAAAATGGCCTCACTCACATATCTAATGGGTGGTGCATGGCTCTTGGCTGGGGCACTACAGTAACTCCTTTGTATAGCTCACCAGGCTTATGCACATCATTGTTTCAGTGTTCCAACTCTGGCCAAAAGAGAGCAAGCCTTTTCAGGGCCCTGCCCTGGACACCCTTGCTAATATCTCACTGGCCAAAGGAAGTCACAGAGCCAAGTCCCAATTCAAAGGGTGGAGGAATTAATTCTATTGCTTGATGGCAGAAGCTGCAGAGTCACACAGCCAAGAGTCATGTATACAATGATGGATGGTATTATTGCAGTAGACAACCTACCACCATGTCCTTCTCAGTTCACACTTGTTTCTTCTCAAGTCTTTTCTGACTCAGGGAATGGTGCCAATGTCCCCCATTCACTCAAGCCAGAGTCATTCTAGTTTGCTCCTTCCTCACCTGCAGCTACTGCAAGTTAGAAGGCTTAATACCAATTCCCAGCCTCTTTCTCTACTATGGAGGTGTTGATGCTAAGTACTTTCTCACACTACTTTGTGTAAGTAGTCATGTGACACAGTTTTGGCCAATAAGTAGAAGTCTGTTAAGTGGTTTTGCAAAAATGTTTGCTTTCTTATTAAAAGGAATAGACCCTGTGTTCTTGTTTCTTCCTTCTGTCCCTGAACAAGAAATCTGGAGAAGCACAAACCATCTTGTGACCTTGAGGTAACAAATTATAAGCAAAGGCCAAGAGAATCACAGAGACACACATCAACTTTGATATTGCTGAATCACTGAAGCAAAGGTAGCAGTTGTTTCAGATGAAACTTCTTGTTATCGAAGAAAAATAAACTGTTTGTTTAAGCCACTCTAAATTGTGATTTTTTTTTTGGTTACTTCAGTCAAAAGAATTTCTGACACATATTCATTCACTAAGCCAACCAGCCATCACATCCTAACTGCTGTTTCTCTTGAGGTTTTCTCACCTGTACTTCCTTCATTCTATCCCTGCTGCCTCCGTTATTGGGGAGCAGCAGTACTCTGACCAAAAGTATCCTCTTTCTAGCAGTGTACTTAAATTCATAAAATTCTCATTATTGTGCTCACTTTGGCAGCACATATACTAAAATTGAAATGATACAGAGAAGATTAGCATGGTCCTTGTGCAAGGATGACACGTAAATTCATGAAGCATATTAAAAAAAAAAAGAGCCCTTGCTGGTTTGGCTCAGTGGATAGAGTGTCAGCCTGTGGACTGAAGGGTCCCGGGTTCAATTCCAGTCAAGGGCACATGCCTGGGTTGCAGGCTCGATCCCAAGTAGGGGGCATGCAGGAGACAGCTGATCCATGATTCTCTCATCATTGATGTTTCTCTCTCTCTCCCTCTCCCTTCCTCTCTGAAATCAATAAAAAAAAAAGGAGAAGAAAAAATAGTAAAATTCTCATGATTGAGTTATGCTTTTGGTTAAGATATAATTTTGTTTCAGTTGGAACACTGAAACAAAATGTCACTGCTAAAGCACAGATGTACTGTAAAAGTACAGAAAAAAAAAGACTGGAAACAGTCATTACTGACTGGGCTCTGCCATCGTCTGTGTTTGAACAAGACCTGCAAACGATTCTGATGCAGACTAATGTTTGAGAACCACTAAATGAAGCAATGAAGAAATCTATCGTTACAAACTGAGACAAACGCTCTGAAGGAAAAGAACCAATGTTATTCAAAGCATGGTTTTGCCCACTGTTGGTAGCATCAGCATCATCAGAGAGCTAATTAGAAATACAAATTCCTGAGTCTCATCCTAGACCTCCTGAATCATGGGGAGGCAAGTAGGGGCCAGGTCAAGAAACCATTGGGAGCCATTCTAAGTAATTAAGACTTTGCATGATAGGAAAGTGAGGATCTCTGGATCAAATTCAAATTCCAGCAGTAAAAAGAATTAGGTTGGAGAAAATATTAGATTCTGGAAATTATACCTTAACCAAAAGCACAACTCTATAATGAGAATTTTATGGATTTTGACAGGCTGGTAGAAAGAGGATACTTTTGGTCCGGGCGCAACAGCGTTGCGTGAGAAGCTGCCTATAAACACCCACACATTCCGGTGGCCCAATAGTATAGACAGGGAAGCTGAGAATTCAGAAGCCTGGCAGGCAGCAAGTAGGAGTTGGGGAGCTTGCAGAATTGGTGTCACAGTCCGTTCCTGCTCATGCATATTTGACTTCCTCCGACTCCCTCCTCCTGCCACATATCTCTAAATCTGGGGCTGTTTAGTGAGCTTGCACTACTCCAGCTAGAGTCATTAGGGATTAAATTGTTCATTTCAGGTTACCTTGGGCCACAAACACATTGCTCTCTGTAACAGCCAGGTCCTCGAGCCAAGTTCTGTGAGTGCCGTGGGGTAGCTGAAGACTTGCTCATTCACCTGGAGGGAAATCATCATTGTGCTTTTAGGGCTGTGAGAAGGAAATTCTCACAGGGAGTGTAGTGGAGCAGAACTTTTTGAGAGTGTGAGTGTAATTTTATGCTTTTCTGGATTAATTGACTCTTTAATAATATGTTACAGAAGTTACTTGAGCTAGCTTGAGGGATTAGGGGAAATGTATACCTATATTGGCATATTTCACAGACCAGGAGCCAGATGTAGGAGGGCTTTAGGAAGGGAGGGAGCCTGGAACAAGAGACCATCTCCCTTCTCTGGTTCTGTGGCCCAACCTCCTCTCCCCTGCCTCTCTCTCCGTGTCTCTCTGTCTCCTCGCCATCCTCCCACACAGTTCTTCAGACTGGCTTTCTGGGCTTCTCCTATACATAGATATACATGACGATTCTGATCAACATCCTGTCTATTCTAATACAAGATTCCAGAGAAAGAGAATCTGATGGGTGCAACTTGGGTACAGTCAGCTATGATTGGTACAAGCAAGACTATGGAGGCCCATCCCTGATACTCCCACAGTTAGATGAGTTAACTCTTCCTAGGGTTTCATGAGCCAAAAATGCCCACATTTTCTCTAAGTGGTTTGAGTTAGGTTTCTATCACTAGCTCCCAAAAGAATCCTGATTAATACTTGTATACATAACTATTATTTATACAACAAACAGATCACTGCTATTTCTATTCTTATGTTCAGTAGGACATAATCTATTTTGGTTATCTATTGTTATAAAACAAATCATCCCAAAATTAGCTACTGAAAGCAACAACCATTTTATTATCTCTCATGGATCTGTTGGTTGACTTAGATAAGCTGAGTGGTTCTTCTGCTGGTTTCCTTTGGGGACTCCCAGGTGACTGTAGTCAGATGGTGGTTGGGCAGAGTCATCTGAAGGCTCAATTATCTGGAACATCCAAAATGGCTTCTTTACTGACATATTTGGCATCTCAGGGCTCTTCCATGTGGCCTTTATCTCCACAAGGTAGTTTCTCATCCAGGGCCTGTCCATAGCTCCTCTCTTTCTAACAGGATGGCGTATATGATGGCTCAGGGCTCCCATAAGCCAGACTCAAGGTCATTCCAGTATCTAGGAGAGGCAATGAGACTCACCTTTTTTTTTTTTTTAATATGCTTTTATTGATTTTTAAAGAGAGAGAGGGAGAGAGAGAGAGAGAGAGAGAGAGAGAGAGAGAGAGAGAGAGAGAGAGAGAGAGAGAGAGAGAGAGAGAGAGAGAGAGAGAGAGAGAGAGAGAGAGAGAGAGAGAGAGAGAGAGAGAGAGAGAGAGAGAGAGAGAGAGAGAGAGAGAGAGAGAGAGAGAGAGAGAGAGAGAGAGAGAGAGAGAGAGAGAGAGAGAGAGAGAGAGAGAGAGAGAGAGAGAGAGAGAGAGAGAGAGAGAGAGAGAGAGAGAGAGAGAGAGAGAGAGAGAGAGAGAGAGAGAGAGAGAGAGAGAGAGAGAGAGAGAGAGAGAGAGAGAGAGAGAGAGAGAGAGAGAGAGAGAGAGAGAGAGAGAGAGAGAGAGAGAGAGAGAGAGAGAGAGAGAGAGAGAGAGAGAGAGAGAGAGAGAGAGAGAGAGAGAAACAGTGATCAGCTGCCTCCTGATGGGGATCAAGCCCGCAACCTGGGCATGTACCCTGACTGGGAATCGAAGTGTGATCTCTTGGTTCATGGGTTGACACTCAACCACTGAGCCATACAAGCCATTGAGATTCAACTTCTTGATTATAAGAGTGGCAAAGAAAGTACAGCCATTTTACCCTACCAGTATAACTTTCTGATTTTTACAGATGTTATTCAAATTTCAGTTTCTCAGCATGTCATATTTGGAGATTCAAAGAATAAGAAAATCTAAACTTAAAAAATGTCAAAGGCTAATAAAAATAATTCTCCTGACAGCCTAGTATTTCTGTGTCTACGGGTTTTATTCTAGAACTGGCAGTTGCTTGAAAAGGTCATTCAGATATTCTGTGAAATGTAACTTTCCCAAAAGAGTGAGCTATTATGTAATTGCATGCTAATGTTGGCCTCACTCACTAGACTAGCAGGTTTGAGAAAGCAAGTACCACATCCCATTGGCACATGGTATCTCACATGCCCCAAGGCATGTTATCTGCACATGATGAACGCTCCTTAACTACTTCTTAAATAAATGAATGCAGTGGTTCTTAACCAAGTCTAGTGGTTTTGCTCTCAGGGGGCAGTCGAAAAAGTCTAGAGGTCTGGAGACATTTTTGGTTGTTACAACTGGATGGGTTGTTGCTAAACATCCTACAATGCATAGTACAGCAATAACATGGGTATATCTTACAAGCATCATATTGAGCAAAAAAAGCCATGTACAAAATGATGATACAATATACAGAATTATTTCATTTATATAAAATTTAAGAACAGGAACAATTAATCAATGCTGATAAAAATTATAATAGCCTTGGCTTTAACGCTCAAAAACTAACTTTCCAATAATTTACCAGGGAGAACATACTTTGAAATTTCAAACTCTGCCTTGTTTCAAAGACTTTAAAGCAACTGTATTCAACTCACCTATGGGGACACTCTGAGGTCCATGGGAGAATGGAGTCTTGCCTGTTGTCTCTGATGTGCTTGGTGAACATGGTATTCCCTCTGGGACTCCTGGGCCTTGCAGATAGGGGTCTGTCCTCTGTCCCCTGCCTTGCCTCCTCTCTAGGGCAGACTAATTTCCAGGATCTCTCCAACTCTAGTCTACCACATGCTGCACAACCAGGAAGCAGAACATAACAACTGCTACCATAGTACTAAGAATAAAGGACAACCTGCAGGTCTGAATACCTGTGGGCATAACTTTAGGTTCAAATCACTGATTATTCAAAATATTGTCTCAGTTTGAGTTCTCCCAAAGCAGACCCTGAAACAAAGTCTAGGGTGCAGGTTATATATTTGGGAGGTGGCCCCAGGAAGCTCCATGAGCAGGGATGGAGAAAAGCCATGATAAGATAGATTAATAAGCAAGTCACAATTTAGGGCAACTTGGGCTCAGTCACACTGGGCACCCTCTGAGAAACTGTAGAAACTGTCTCAGAAACATCACTCTGAGGGATGGGGAAGCTGGGGGCATTATGCACTGTTATGGACTGAATGTCTGTGCCCTCCCTCCCCCTTCGACCCCCCAATTCATATGTTGAAGCACAAATCCTGAGTGTGACTGTGTTTGGACATGGGGCCTTTAAGGAAGTAATTAAGGCTAGATGAGGTCATAAGGATGGGGCCTGATTTGATAGGATTAGTGTCATTATAGGCAGAGACAGCGGAGCTCACTATCACACTCTCTCTCCTTCTCCCTCTGCACACTTCCTCAGAAAGGCCATGTGAGGACATAGGGAAAAGGCAGCCACCTGCAAGTCAGAAAGAGAGCCCTAACCAAAAACTGAATCGCCCAGAACCTTGCTCTTGGACTTTAGCATGCAGAATTGTGAGAAAATTAATTTCTGTGTGTTTTTTTAAGCTATACCTTCTGTGGTGTTTTGTTTTGACAGCCCAAGCAGGCTAAGTTATTCACTATAGTTCATGCTCAGGAACTGAGTATTGCCCTCGAGGGCATTGCAGATGGCTGGAGGTGGGAAGCTGTGCCAGTACATACAGAACTTTCCATCTTGCCTGCAGGTGAACTCAGAGGTGAGCAAAGGGAGTCTGGCAAGTCTTTACAGTGTCTGCGATGCCATTATTTCCCATCTTACAAAAAACACTCCTGCATTGACTATCCTCGCACAAATGCCATTTTGTACATGTTGAAGCATCAACTAGGGATAAGCATCAATGGAATGGGATGGGCATGTAAATCCCGATAGATATGACCAAATGGTTCTCCTAAAGGGTTATATCAATTTGCATTTCACCTGCAATGGCTGTTTCTCTGTCTTTCTGGCACATTTATCAGACATTTTGATCTTGCCAGCCTAATAGGTAGACAGGGTGTCTCATTGTGATTTTCATTTGTAAACTTCTCTTGAATATGTGTAATAGAGTGTAAGACAAAGGTGGGGGAAAGGAAGTTTTCCTGCTGTATTGGCAACCGTGGCTCATAAATCAATTCTTCACCAAGGGCATGAATGCACCAGCAACTTCAAAGGTTGTAGTGTCTTTGGCCTGGCTGGGGCAGGAAGGAAATTCCCTTAAGTATAATGTATTCCAGGTATCACTTGATCTTAGTGTTAGCCATGGCAACAATAGCAGCAGCAACAGAGGGAGCAGAAGTAGTTTCAAAGCATCAAAGGCTTTGGAGCAGATTAAAGCCCAGGAAACCACAATGAGGGTGGAGTTGGGGGGGAAGAGGGGAGAGTATATACTACATGGTAGCTATGTTTGTGAGCTAACCTAAGTTACCCCTGCCCACTTCCAGAAGAGGGGGGATTGGAGAAAAAGAAAAGTCATGTGTACTATTCTAGGGTTCCTGTATTTTTATCTCTGTATTGGGCCCCCAGTTATTTTGCTAGGCTTCATTAAAAAAAACCCATTCCCATATGTCTCTAGAAGAGAGAAGGACCATAACATTCAAGCAGTTGAAAACTGCTTGTCACCCCCACTATTTGTGTAGACAAATCACAAAGGAGATAACTGTGTGGAATGCTGGAGAGAAGTCACAGGCCATGCTGGCCCTTTGGGGAGAGCTGACACCAGCTCTCAGTGGCATTCTGAGCCAGCTGCTTGCTTATTCCTGGAAGTCTCCGCAGGGTTGCCAGCCAACGGTATCTTCTTCTCTCTGTCCTCCCCTCTCTGATGCAGAGTCTTTGTTCCATGCTGATCACATTACTAGGGTGTTCTATTTTAAGCTAACCTTGAATGACTTGCATTCTTTTGCTAATACAGAATCGAATAATTGGTTTGCTTACAGCAGGCCTGTTGATTTATCTGCTCCATCCATGGGACAGGCTGTCAAAAGGACACATACAGCATATGGTAGAAAAGCCAAAAAGACCCCTCTGGTTTGGGGAAAGGCAGCTACACACCAACCAATGCACCCCACATGCTAGCGTCCCCCAAATTTGCACCTGCTCTAGTTAAAAATCATTGCACATTTCCTTTTTCAATCTACTAAGTTGATTCCAGGCAACGATCACCTGACTGGGAGTAACTGCGGTAAAGAAAAGAGTGAGTTACTCTTGTAGCTCCGCCACATAAGGGAGTAGAATTCTCCAGTTTCCAAGCCTTTTTGCCTTTTCACTCTGAGCGTATGAGGCGACCCACATGCCCACAGCCACTTAGCCAAGACTTCTAGCTACAGATTGTCAACACCTTAAAGGAGGGGATAAAGGTTTATTTAACTTTGAATCTTCCCTGGATCTTGTAAAAGATTCAGGCTCTTGGTATTTCTCATGTGGATTATTGCATCCGCTTCCTACCTGCTACTTTACCTTCCTCCGCCTCCTCCTCCTCCTCCTCCTCCTCCTCCTCCTCCTCCTTCTTTTTGTTCTTCTTCTTCTTCTTTGTCTGTAAAGCCCCCAACTTTACTGATTTTTGTTTCTCCAAATCCCAGATGCTTCCAGGTACAAAGAATGCATTTCGTGCTTACTGAATGGAATGACCAGTTGACTGACTTCATGCAGCCATACTTGAGTAAATAAGGCTCATACTTTATCTTTGTTGAATCAGTCCAGGTTGTAGCTGAATGCCCAGTGCAGAGCCTGAGTGAGCTCAGTGATCACTTGCTGAATGTCAATGAAGGTAGAGCTGTGAAACCTGAGCCTTACCCTACCTGAGCCCTAACACCTGCTTCTCCAGGCCTCTCCACAGCCAGCCCTGCTTTGGTGACTTCATTCCCCACACGCTTAGTCATTGCAGTGCAATTCAACAAGATTTATTTCCTGTGCTTTCTGGAAAATGTATTTTTATTGATTTCAGAGAGGAAGGGAGAGAGAGATAGAAACATCAATGATGAGAGAGAATCATTGATTGGCTGCCTCCTGCATGCCCTGCATTGGGAATACAGCCCACAACCAATCAAATTGTGACCTCCTGATCCATAGGTCGAAGCTCAACCCCTTAGCCACGCCAGCTGAGCTCCTGTGCTTGGATGGAGACGTTAAAGAAAAATATAGCAATGCCCACACCTTTATGTAGCTCAGTTTACAACCTGCACAAAATAGTTCAACTCCAACCAGCTAATGACACTGCAGCTGTGCCCTGGTCCACTTCAGGCATTGCCACTCTCAAAAACTCTCTTAGAGCAAGAGATACAGGCATAACAAAGAAACAAAGAGAGAAGAGAAAACAAGGAATGAGGACATCTGAAAGTGAGAAAATTCTACAGAGCAAGGGATTAACCTGGAATTGAAATGGGGAGAGAACACGGGCTTTCTTCTTAAATCCAGTTAGAAAATGTTTTCTTTAAAAAAAACCGGAACTACAGAAAGGATTGTCCACCTGTGATTTGGGAAGATCACAATGAAAAGAGAAGGGGTTAGAATCCAGGGCTAACATCATTGGAGCTAATTCTAAGCTGCTTCTAGACAAAGTCATGATTTCCCAGTGGGCCGTACGGTGCCTCCTGGCTGGGTGGCCTCGGCTGAGTTACTTTACCTATATTTTTGCCGCTACATACATTACAGAGTTGTGAGGACAAATGAATTGCTGACTGACCATCAGTGAATCAGGTGGCTTCGCTAAAATGGCAAAGATTTATTCAAGGTCTCAGAAGTTGCTGCTTTTATTCGGATAAGGGAAGCCTGAGGAGGCTTTTTTTCTGTATCTGTTGAGTCTCAAATGCCTTCACCTTAAAATCAACTTTATGCTAATTCAGGCATTCCAAGTGGATCCCCACAATGTACACACACAAACACACACAAAGTTAATGAATGCTTGGAATAAGATTTGTTGTTTTTGCTTTTATTTTTATAAGGTTTTTCCCATTTTTGTGTGTTTTTTTTTTTTAAATGTATTTTATTGATTTTTTACAGAGAGGAAGGGAGAGAGAGATAGAGAGTTAGAAACATCGATGAGAGAGAAACATCGATCAGCTGCCTCCTGCACAACTCCCACTGGGGATGTGCCCGCAACTCAGGTACATGCCCTTGACCGGAATCGACCCTGGGACCTTTCAGTCCGCAGGCTGACGCCCTATCCACTGAGCCAAACCGGTTTCGGCTGGTTTTTTTTTTTTTTTTTGAGATTATAAGGAACATGATCACAACACACGTAACGTCAGAAGTAGGAGAGAGAATGCTCTGAAGGCATGTTTGGTCACCCAAAATCATTAAGCAAGACTATCAAAAACATAAAGTGTAAAAAATACCAGAAAAGCCCTAGCTGGTTTGGCTCAGTGGATAGAGCATCAGCCCATGGATTGAAGAGCCCCAAGTTTGATTCTGGTCAAGGGAACATTGCAGGCTCGATCCCCCAACCCTGGTTGGGGCTAAGCGGGAGGCAACCAATTGATGTTTCCTTCTCACATCGATGTTTCTCTCTGTGTGTCTCTCCCTCTCCCTTCCACTCCCTCTTAAAAAAAAAAATCAATGGAAAAATATTCTTGGGTGAGGATTAACAAAACAAATACCAGAAAAACCCTCACATCTTTTTCCAAGTAATTTTCAGGGGGGAAAAAGCAGAGCCTTGAAACGTTTGGTTCTTTCCCCCGGTGCAAATTCACATTGTGGTTTTGGCTAGGTGGCAGAGAGCGAGTGTCACCTGTAGTGGCCCTACCCACAGTGGCCAGATAGGAGGGAATCTACACCAAGATGACTACCTTTAGATTCTGAGAAGCAAGTGAAAGGTGAATAGGTAGGTAGGTCGAAGTGGCCTCTTTCTCTCTCTCCCTCTCTCTCTCGTTTAACTTTTCCTTTTCTGCTGCTGAGTCATCTTCAGCAATGAAAATAACATCACCCTGTTTGCCTGTAGCTGTTTCAGCTCCTCACCTTTACCTCCATCCTCTCCCTCACCATCACCTTCTTCCTCTTCCTCTGCCAGTGGTCAGCCTCCTGCTCCCGGTTTGCCTTGTAAGCATTCACATTAGCAGGGGTGTGACTCCCATTCTCTGGCTCCTCTACACCTTCTTCTAGCTGGTGGGTCATGCCAGGACCTGATGCAGTGGATTAAAAAGAAATATGAGGTAGGGGACTCTGGCGACCAAGCTGTGGGTGCCTGCGGTGGCTGTGGCACTGATACCCAGGCTCATTGCCAAGACAGAACGGCTGGTCTAATACAACTATTTCTTAGGCACAACACAGGCTGACATAATTGCCAGACCTCAAACCAGTCTGAAGTTTATATATGAACTTCTTATTATTTATTTGTTTGTTTATGTATTTATTTATTGTTAATCCTCACCTGAGGATGTTTTTTCCAGTGATCTTTCAGAGAAAGTAGAAGGGCGGGGAAGAAAGAGAGAGAGAGCAATGAGAGAGAAACACCCATGTGAAAGAGAGACACCAATTGGTTGCCTCTGGAACACACCTGCAATCTAGGTATATGCCCTTGACTGGCAATCAAACCCATGACCCTTCGGTACATGGGCCAATGCTCTATCCACTGAGCTACTCCAGCTCAGGCTTAATTAAGAGCTTTATGGTCAGTGTTTTTGTTTGTTTGTTTGTTTGGGGGATTTTTTATTGTCTCATTATAGTTTTATTTTATATTTATATATTTTTATTATTGATTAAGGTATTACATATGTGACCTTATGCTTCCATTGCCCGCCCCACCTCCCCACTCATGCCCTCACCCCCCTAGTGTCTGTGTCCATTGGTTATGCTTATATGCATGCATACAAGTCCTTTAGTTGATCTCTCCCCTTTCTCCCCACTCTCCCGTGCCTTCCCTCTGAGGTTTGACGGTCTGATTGATGCTTCTCTGTCTCTGGATCTGTTTTTATTCATCAGTTTATGTTGTTCATTATATGAACATAGGAGTGCATATGTCCTTTCTGATTGGTGTTTCTAGTTTCTTGAGACATAGTCCTAGAAGTGGGATCACTGGGTCAAATGAGAGCTCCATTTTTAGTTTATGGTTAGTGTTTTTGCCTTAAAGCAGCGGTTCTCAACCTGTGGGTCTCGACCCCTTTGGCGGTCAAATGACCCTTTCACAGGGGTCGCCTAAGACCATCCTGCATATCAGATATTTACATTATGATTCATAACAGTAGCAACATTGCAGTCATGCAGTCATGCAGTAGCAATGAAAAGAATTTTATGCTTGGGTCACAACATGAGGAACTGTATTTAAAGGGCCAGAAGGTTGAGAACCACTGCCTTAAAGGCTCAGCACATAATGCCCAGGGAAGAAAGCCCAGTGTCTATAAGGTCAACGCAACACTTCCTGTTTCCAGGGAAGGCTGGGGTCATGGAAAGATGGCTGTGGGATGTGAGTGCCTTTGAGAGACCAAGGGCGGTGGGCAGTAGTACAGGGTGAAATGGATGCTCTGGCGTCTTGCCAGATTCCCCTCTTCAGGACCAAGACATTCATCTCCTTAGCTGCCAGGGCGGGTGGCCTCTGGTGGCTGCCTTAACCAAGGCCACATGCCCTTCCAGGTGGTAGCCTGTGTCCCAAGACTGGTTGTTTCAATTCAGGGCTGCTCTGAAGGGCCACCCCAGTGCCAGGTCTCAGGTGGGATCAGTTAAGGCCTATATAGCGACAGCATCACCGCCCAACTTCCCCCTTTGCTGACATGTGGAAGGAGTCTGTGCCAGGAGTGCTTGGAGTGCTGAACCCCATCCTTAGCTCTCTGCTAGCACCTGGGGGAGAGGGCAGGGTTTTATGAGAAAATGGCTGCATACCACAGAGAGATGATAAAAGTCTGCTTCATGTTTCTTTCTTCGCCTTCTACCTGATCACCCTCTAATAAGAGCGATTCTCAACCCGTGGGTTGAACGACCCTTTCACAGGGGTCGCCTAAGACCATCGGAAAACACATATATAATTACATATTGTTTTTGTGATTAATCATTATGTTTTAATTATGTTCAATTTGTAACAATGAGATTGGGGGTAACCACAACATGAGGAACTGTATTAAAGGGTTTCGGCATTAGGAAAGTTGAGAACCACTGGTCTAGACCAACTAAAACAGATTCTGTAACAATGAAAATACATCCAGCATATCAGATATTTACATGACGATTCATAACAGTAGCAAAATTATAGTTATGAAGTAGCAATGAAAATAATTTTATGTTTGGGGGTCACCACAACATGAGGAACTGTATTAAAGGGTCATGGCATTAGAGAGGTTGAGAACCACTGCTCTAATACATAGATTAAATGATGTCCATATTGGCTGACAAACAATGTATGACCCCTCTCAAAAGTCACCAGACATTTGTGGTGTCTACAACAAGGCCCTGGTGTCTTCCTTTGGGTTCATGCCTGCTGTTGTGTGTGCCTTGGAGCACATTCTTTCTGGAGTCCACTGTCCTCATGTTTCCCTTGGCACCTAAATGAATTCCCAGGGTTATTGCCAGAATTCAAATAAACAACCCTGACCTCAGCCTGAACTGAAGGAAAAAAAAATGGACAACCTCAAATAACCTTTTTTCTTCATTTTAGGTACACAGACCTTTTTAGCACATGGCCCACTGGGATTGCATCTTAAGATATTTATATTCTCTTCCACATATCTTGAGCTAGAACCTTGTAACCAAGCAAGAAGAACATGTCAGGGATAGCCATTTCTGTTCGGTGCTGACAGACTTCATTAGTGGTAGATGACCTGTGTGGCATGGGCACCAGCCAACCAAATGGTTGCCAGCCAATCAACGCAGATGCCTATGAACAAGCTGTATGGGTTTGTACTGGTAGAGGTCTACTCTGAAGAGACCTGCAGCGCTAACCTGCCATAAAATATCAGTGGTAAGTGCTGTTTTAGTTGGGTTCCCTCAAAAGCAAAATCTGGGAGCAGGACATGGGTGCAGGTAGTCTATTTGGTAGGTGATCCCAGGGGGCAGAAAGAAGGGAATGGGAGAGAAAAGACATCACTAGTATGCTAATGAGCTGGTTACCACAGCAGGCAACTGAGGCTCAATCCCGCTGGGACAATCTGAAGAACCATGGAGAAAGCACATCAGAAGTGTTCCACCAGAGGATGGTGATTGGGGCATTTTACCACTGATTCCATCCCCCATTAGATGAATATTGCTTCCTGGGGGTTTTAACTTCCTTGCCCTTCCTTCCTTCCTTCCTTCCTTCCTTCCTTCCTTCCTTCCTTCCTTCCTTCCTTCCCTCTTTCCTTCCTTCCTTCTTTCCTTCTTTCTTTTTTTGTTTGTTTATAAAGGAAAT
This sequence comes from Myotis davidii, assembly GCF_000327345.1. Lineage (NCBI taxonomy): Eukaryota > Metazoa > Chordata > Mammalia > Chiroptera > Vespertilionidae > Myotis > Myotis davidii. The sequence continues at coordinate 3,121,916 of NW_006286587.1, read as the reverse complement.
CCTACATAATAAAAGGGTAATCTGCAAATTGTCCCCTCGACTGGGAGTTCCACCGAGTTCGACCAGGGGGCAGGGCCAGCCCACCAACTGCCCTGGGGCCCCGCCCCTCCCTTTGGACCCCACCTGTGCACGAATTCATGCACCGAGCCTCTAATGTTAATAATAAGCGTTTATTTTTTTATTTATTGCTTTGAAAGAGAGAGAAAAATCAACTGGTTGTTCCACTTATTTATTCATTCATTGATTGATTCTTGTATGTGCCCTGACAGGGGACTGAACCTAAAACCTTGGCATTTAGGGACAATGCTTTAAGCAACTGAGCTACCCAGCCAGGGCCCCTTGTACTTTCAAGTTACCTGAATTTGGTTAAGGTATCTTCCGCTGCCTTAGGGAAAGCAGAGAGCTGTTTCCATGTGTGCTTTATGAAGGATGCTGGTCAAGTGTGTGAATTGCCTGCTGACTAAAACATAAATAAAAGACACCTAAATGGATGCACACACCCCCTTAAATCTTAAGTTATTGTAGAGGACATGTTTTTTGTCTGCCCAATAATGCTTCCTTTGTGGAAACACAATTCTCCTCATCTCACTAGAATTGTGTTTGTTCTATGTGGTATGCTAAATAATATAGCCCCCCAAACATGCCACAATACCCAGAACCTGTAAAATATGTCACATTGCATGGCAAAGGGGAATTCAGTTTTCAGAAGGAATTAAGATCATCAGTCAGCTGACCTTGACGTGAGAGATTACCCTAGATTATCTGGTGGGCCCAATGTAATCAGGGCCCTCATAAGTGCAAGAGGGAGACAGAAGAACTTTAACAGCATGAATTAGATGTTACTGGGTTTGAAAGTTGGGAGTTTTCAAAGGTCTCACCTGGAAGTGACACACTTCCCATCCACTAACCTTTCATTAACCAGAACACAGTCCCCTGGCTCTGCCCAACTCAAGGCAGCTGGGAAATGTGGTTTATAGTTCCCAGGAGGAGGAAGAAAAGGATTTCAGGAACAGCTGGGCATTTCAGCCTCATAAGCTTGGTTGTGAAATTCTTCCCCTTTTAATCTAACTGGAATTTATATCCATGCCAATAGATTCACCATGAACATCATCACTTATTTAAATCACTTGTTAAAACTCTGCTCAAATTCTACTTTTACAAAAAGAGCACATGATGACCCCCTTCTCTTCTTTTTTCTTCGTTAATCCTTTATAACAAGTCATGTTCTTCTAGAAGTATGTGTGGACTTAGGTGAAAAATGATGACCACCTTCCCTTGAGCTCCTAGACCTTAGAGTATTGCATATCAATATTTTTTTTCCCCAGTGTTTATTGAGATAGAAAGAAGGGAAGCCACCCTAACTGGTTTGGCTCACTGGATAGAGCGTCAGCCTGTGGACTGAAGGGTCCCAGGTTCAATTCCAGTCAAGGGCATGTATCTTGGTTGAGGGCACATCCCCAGTAGGGGGTGTGCAGGAGGCAGCTGATTGATGTTTCTCTCTCATCGATGTTTCTAACTCTCTATCCCTCTCCCTTCCTCTCTGTAAAAAATCGATAAAATATATTTAGAAAGAAAGAAAGAAAGCCAACCGAGGGTGACAAGAGTCCTATCAAAAGCCCTGAGGGACTTTTCCCACCCATACTGCATTCCCCCTCATCCCCCGCCCCCCAGACAGAAACGTGTTTCCAAGGAAGCCTGGCTCTGGCTCACAAAAGCTCAGTTCAGTAGTATTAAGCACATTCATATTATTGTGGAACCATCACCACCATCCACCTTGTAGCTTTTTTTTTCTTAATATTTTTTATTGTTTTTATTTATTTATTTTATTTATTCATTTATTTATTTTAGAGACAGAGGAAGGGAAAAGGAGAGAAACACCAATGCGAGTGAAACATCAATTGGCTGCCTCCTGCATGCCGCCTACCAGGGATCTAGCCTGTAACCCAGGCATGTGCCCTGACTCAGGTATCAAACTGGCAACCTTTTGAGTGCACAGAACAATGCCCAACCAACTGAGCCACACCAGCCAGGGTGGGCATGAAGTGGCATCTCATTGTGGTGTTGATTTGCATTTCTCTAATGATTAGTGATTAGCATCTTTTCATGTGCTTGTTGGCCATTCTTTGAGAAATGTCTATTCAAGTCCTGTGCCCATTTTTGAATAGTGTTTTGTTGTTGTTGTTGAAGTTTAAAAGCTCTTTATACATTCTATATATTAAACCCTTATCAAATGTATGATTTTGCAAATATTTTCTCCCATTACATAAGATGTCTTTTTACTTTGTTGATAGTGTTCTAGATGCACAAAAGTTTTTAATTTTTATGGAGTTCAATATGTCTATTTTTGCTTTTGTTTTCTATGCCTTTGGCGTCAGTTTCAAGAAATAATTCTCAAATCTAGTGTCATGAAGCTTTTGCTCTATGTTTTCTTTCAAGAGTGTTGTAGTTTTCGCTCTTATGTTTAGATCTTCTATTCATTTTGAGTTAATTTTTGTATTGGTGTTAGGTAAGGGTCCACCACCTTTTAAAACATTATCTAATTTAATCCTGTGACAACCCAGTGAGGTAGGTACATGTAATTCCCGATGTACAGATAACACAAGGAGCATTGAAGTTACTTGCCCAAGAAAACACAACTGGCAAGGAGGTGAAATCAGGATTCAAACCCCTGTTCGTCTGACTGCACTAACCCCTTCACAACATTCTTTTCATGATTTTTGTGCCTCTGTGTGACACCTGTTTTCCGCTGCCTGGTAAACCCTCACCGCTTGCAGCAGGTGCTATAGGTGTTCCACCCATATCCTGTTGGCCCCCACCAGTTTAGTTCATGCCAGCCAGACTTCCAACCGCCAGCACCTGCAACTTTTTGCCTGAGAGCTTTCTGAAGTGCTGGTGCCTGCTCTGCACATGTGACATGTGCCGGAAAATTAATGCCCCCCAGGAGATACTTTCAACCAATGATGATAGGAGTGGTCATCCCCCTGTACTCTTGTCCCTTGAATATGATAGTTCTGAGGCATGGTCTACACTATTTCCCAGCATCCCTCAGTAGGATTAAGCTCTACTTGTTTATAATTGCTAACTTGCTTGATAATTCATTCATGTTGACTTCTTTCCTTTCCCTGTCTCTCTTTCTCACTCCTCTACTGGGATTACCACCTAAAACAACTAACTACTTGCTTTCAAATTCTTGTCTTGGGGTTGTCTTCTGGGGGAATCTGACCTAAGACACTGCTCCTTCAAACCCAGCTCAAACTCCTTTTCCGGGAAGTCTTTTACACTTTCGTCCTCATCTCATCGCTGGGCACACTCCTTGAAGATCACATGGGCTCACATTGCCTTGCAGGGGTCAGTTTACAAGTCGGTGTTAGGTTTTCTATTGCTGCTGTAGCAAATTATCACATGGTAGCTTAAAACAACACCCATTTATTACCTCGCAGTTCTGTGGGTCAGAAGTCCAGGTGCAGCCTGGTTAGCTGAGTGCCCTGCTTAAGGTCTCATGAGGCTGTAGTCAAGGTGACGGCAAAGCTTTGCTCCTTTCTGGAGGGCCTGAGAATGGATCAGCTGCCCAGCTCATCTAGTTTGCCGGCTGAATTCAGTTTCCTGTGGTTGTAGGACTGAGGTCTCGGTTTATTTTCTGGTTGTCCACCAAGGGCCAGTCCTTCGAGACTTCCTGCACTACTTGGCATGCTTTCCAAGTGGCCCCCTCCAGCACTAGCAGGTCCAGTTGGAAAAAGTTTTCTGCTTATAAAGGCTTATGTAATTAGATTGGACCCAGATAATCCAGGATAATCTCCCTGTTTTAAGGTTCTTAACCTTAATTCCACTTGCAAAGTCCCTTTTATCATGTAATATAAAATACTTACAGATTCCAAGGATTAAGAAGTAAACATCTTACCTGGCTGGTGTGGCTCAGTGGTTGAACCAGGAGGTCACTGTTTGATTCCCAATCAGGCACATGCCCAGGTTGCAGGATGGATCCCCAGTAGGGGGCATGTAGCAAGCAGCCAATCAATAATTCTCTCTCATCATTGATGTTTCTATCTCTCTCCCTCTCCCTTTCTCTCTGAAATCAATAAAAATATTTTTTAAAAGAGAAATGAACATCTTTGGGGACCATTTTGCTTACACCATTCATCTTCCCCACTGTATCAGTTACCTATTTCTTTGTAAAGAAACCACCCCAAAATTCAATGGCTTAACCCAACAACCATTTGTGTCCTCAAGATTCCACGGTAGGGACTGGGCTCAGCTTGCATTCCTTCTCCTGGAGGCACCAGAGGAACCAAGCCTCAGTTGCCTACAACAGATAACCAGGCCTGAAAGCTTCCCTCTCTTCTCCCCTGTCTCACCCTCCCCACCTCCTCACTCTGGCTTTCTGTAATTGCCTCCCAAAGAAAGGGCTTGAACCCAAGTCTTATCAGAAGGCTGTTGCCATCACAGATCTAACATTTTCCTTGTTATTTTTATTTAATTTTTAGGATTGTCTCCTTATGGTATTTCTATGTGGTCCCAATCTATCTGAATGTATGTTAGCTTTGCAAAATGTTTTCTACTATTATTAAAAATCCAACCAGACCCCACTTCCACCTCACTTGCTGGTCCACACTCCGGGTCTTCCTATGATCTGAAATCAATTTTTCCCAGTAGATTTGTCTTGCTCCAGTCCTTTATTTCCTCACAGTTTGAGAAAAATAGTCCAATTATCTGAATAAACTTCATGCTGAGGCTATAGATTTTCATTTCCTCATTTCTCTACTACATTCTGTAACTTCCTATTTTTTCCCCCCAAACTCCTGCTCTGAACTTAAAAGCACTGGTTGGTAACCAATTTCCGTTCCTTGACAAAGAAAGTCCTGTTTACATTTAGTCTCTGATTCTGTTACATAAGGTCCAGCAGTCACGCTTCCTCCTTGTGCTGTACAAGCAGTTTATATTGGGCTGTATATACAGACAGCATAGGATAATCGCAGAAATCTTAGGATCATAGTCCTTCTGCATAGCTAGTGTCTAAATACAGAATGTTCTCACTTATCAGTGGAGCCAAGAATCAAAAAGAAAAAGATTAGATTTGTGGTTACCGGAGTGGGAGATGGGGATGAAGGAGGTCAAAAGGTACAAACTTCCAGTTATAAGATAAGTACTGGGCATTTAGTGTACAACATAGTGACAATAGTTAACACTAGTGCATGGTATATATAGTATGAAAGTTAAGAGAGTAGCTCCTAAGAGTTCTCATTACAAGGATTAAAAAAACCAATTCTTTCAAAGAAAATATTCTTGAGATGTGGAATTATGGGTAATTAAATACTTTTCTGTCTAGTTTTCTATAGTTTTCAAAACTGTATAATGACCATGTTTTATTTTTATAGTCAAATAAAAAATGAGTTTACTTTTTAAAAGTAGTTATTCAATTATCTCCTTTCCATATAGAAACTGAGGTCCAGAGTGGTTATCTGAGGCCATCAGGTCATTTAATGGTATGGCTCTAGGCCACCAATTCCTGGGGTGACCCTACATATCAGTCTCATCTTAATGTGGACACCCACAGAAGCTGACTCAGAGTCATAGCTAATGTGGGTGATGACCCCAGGAAAACACCAGTGGGAGGAAGGCTAGCAGGTGGAGACGTGAGAAGAGAGAGGTGAATTATCAGCCAGTCAAGGTGAATTATCAAGTGAGCTACCACTCAGAGAAAAGATCTGTGTCCACAGAAACCCCTGGGAGCCATGGCAGAACACACCTCACGGCACCCCACTTCAGGGAGAGGGAGCTGGGGTGTTGAATATGACACCTCCTGTCAGATATCAAGGACCACTCCCAGGGTGGTGACAATTCCTGAGCACTCTGGCCTGTCACATGGTTGGGTGAAGTGGGCTCTGGCAGCAAGAGGAAGCCCTGGCAGCTGGAAGTGGGTCCTGCCCACTAAAGGGTCAGATTGAGAGGATGTGGGTGAGTAGCAACAGCATCTACCACAGGTGTAACAGGAAGGAAGTGAAATTGTGAACTTTGAAGGGCATCTAGATCCCTAAGTACCCAAACCATAAGCATACTCTAGAGGTCACAGGGCCCCAACTTACCACCTGGCGAAACTTCATTTAGGTTAACATTTCCTCCAGGAAATTGTATGTGGAAGCAGCACATTAGTTCATGACACCCAGTAATATCTATGTCAGTAAGTACTCTTTGGTTGCAAGTGACAAAATCCAACTCCAATCAATGTAGTTACAAAAGTGGGAGTTGGGGGAGGGGGGAGGGGATGTCACTTCCTTGTGAAGGTAGGGCAGAGTGCAAACTTATTGCAATTCATCCATAGAGTGAGCACAAATCTTGCAATTAACCCACCCAGATGAGATGCCTTTTAAAAACTTTGCACTAAAACAACTTATATGCTAGCAGCAACCTAGCTATCCCTAGAAGAAGAGAGGAATGCTGAGTACAAAGATGAACAAATGTCCTCCTCGATACTGTGACAAAGCAGCGGCCGCCCAGCAGAACATAGGACCGTGAGGGAATGTGACTCTTCTGTGTTAAATTGTGAACTTATTTGGAAATAGGATCTTTGCAAATATGATCCATTTAAGATGAAGTCATGCTGGATTAGGATGAGCCTCATTCAACATGGCTGGTGTCCTTTTAGAAAGAGAGGAGTCAGACACACAGGGAAATGCCATAGAACAGCAGTTCTCAACCTGTGGGTCGAGCCCGCAACCCGGGCATGTGCCCTTGGCCGGAATCAAACCTGGGACCCTTCAGTCCGCAGGCTGACTGACGCTCTATCCACTGAGCCAAACTGGCTAGGACGCCATTGATTTTTAGAGAGAGGGAAAGACAGAGAGAAATATCAATGTGAGAGAAACACATCAATTGGTTGCCTTCTGCATGAACCCTAACCAGGGCCTGGGCCAGGGAAGAGCCTGCAACCAAGGTACATGCCCTTGACTGGAATCAAATCCGGGACCGTTTGGTCTGTAGGCTAATGCTCTATCTGCTGAGCCAAACTGGCTAGGGCTAAAAAAAAAAAAAATTATTTTTAAATCCTGAGTCACAGAGGACTGGAAACTGAGGTGAATGCTCGCTCACATGCCTTCCTTGATGGGCTGTTGCCTAAGTGGTTGTCTCTATGTAAGGAGTGACCTTTTATACCCAGGCAAAGGTGACAAAAAGAATTGTGGTTCCCAATTTCTCCTTTAAATGATTGTAGATCTTCTCTATGAAGCCATTACCCAAAGGGAAAGTGAAGGGGCATTTCTCTAATGGAGAACATTCCCTCTAGTCCAAGACTTCTCTTTTTTCCTGATTCCTGGGGCTCATTCTCCTTTCCTTTACTTGGCTATAATGACTTGACACCTAGAACTAACCCTTGTTGGGTGTTTACTATGTGTCATGCAGTTTTTTATTTATTGGTTGATTTTTTTACAGAGAGAAACAAAGGGAGACAGACAGACATTGATTTCTTGTTCCACTTATTTCTGCATTCATTGGCTGATTCTTGTATGTGCCCTGACCAGGGATTGAACCCACAATCCTGGCATATCAGGATGATGCTCCAAACAACTGAGCAGTTTGTCATACAGTTTTCTAAATCTGCATTGTCTGATGCAATAGCTACTAGCCACATGGGGCTATGTAAATTAAAATGAATTACAATGAAATAAAATGAATAATTCAGTACCTCAGTCACACTAGTTATATTCCAAGGACTCAATTGCCACCTGTGGCTAGTGGCTACCCTATCCGTTAGATATAGAAGATTTCCATCACCTCAGAACGTTCTCCTGGACAGTGCTGTACTTACGTGTGCATCTTATTCAACCATCACAGCCCCTGGAAGGTGGGTTCTACTATTATCTTTATTTTACAGTTGAGGAAGCTGAGGCTCATGTCCTCAAATAAATAAGTGAACTAAGTGACTCATGCTGGCCAGTGAGTAAAGCAAAGGCCATTGGGCCATTTCCTGAGCTCTTTTCTCTCCATCGTGATGACCAGCTGGTGGGTGCCCCATTGGCCTGGGTTCTGGAGGAAGGCTGACAGGATGTGGCATGGAGCCCTGGCTGACCTGTGATGGACACGGTGTTTCAAACAATGGTTCTGGGGTTTTAACCACAGCATAATTCAGCCCGTATCAACCAATATGTATGTATGTGCAAAAGAAAAAAAAAGGCAGTTTTGAGACAATTAACCTCACAGATTGATCAGTAGAAATGTAGAAATAAAAAATCATGATTTTAGCTCTTCTTTCTGAAAGTAGGAAATTTATTTTTATTGCCACTAAAGCCCTGCAATTTGGTAAGATGTTCACACACGTGAGGATATTTAGCATAGGTCTTCAATGAGCTTCTCAGGAAATTTTAATTTAATGCTGTAACTATTTTTTGGTTTCAGGTAATATTTTTCAGTTTGATGCGGAGCCCAATATTTGGCGATGCAGACATTGAGTTATTTCTTCTTGAGAAATAACTAAAACAAATCACACCCAGCTGGCATGGCTCAGTGGTTGAGCGGTGACCTATGGTCACGGTTCAATTCCCGGTCAGGGTGCATGCCCGGGTTGCAGACTTGATTACCAGTGTGGGGTAATCACACAAATCACATCATCTTAGAATTCATGAAATACCAGTCAGAGAAACAGTGATATTGGGAATAAAAATTGTAATACAGTATAAATCCACGCATCAAGAGGAGCTTATTTCAGGCCAATTTAGTGAATTCAACTATTTATTAGGGATAGTGTTTTTACCTTCTGTGATTATAGACGGCAGCAGATATTTCTGAAAGGAATGATATCACACCTTATTTATAGTTCCTATTCCCTGAGTCCATTATTTTTTAAAGTATTTTTTATTGATTTCAGAGAGGAAGGGAGAAGGAGAAATAGAAACATCAATGATGAGAGAGAATCTTTGATTGGCTGCCTTCTGCACACCTCCCACTGGGGATCAAGCCTGCAACCCAGGCATATGCCCTGACTGGGAATCAAACTGTGACTTGCTGGGTCATAGGTCAATACTCATCCACTGAGCCACCATGGCCAAGCCTGAGTCCATTACTACAATCAGTTAATTTGTTAATTAACTAATATGAGCCAAAGCATGGCAGAGTTCACAGAAGACATGCAGAACATAGCCCTGTTCACAAATAACTTACAATCTATGTCAAGAGATCAAAACACAATTGATGAAATAAGATGCATGATGGTAAAACAAAAAATAGATCCTCACCTCTTTTCTGCATGTCTCTTGCTTGAATAACAGCAAATTATTTCTCTCTGTACCCCTCTCTGATAGATTATATTAATAGCCCAAATATTTTATTCATGTCATTTTCTGAGTAAATTTGTAGTTCTTCCCTACAAATGGATGGAGTCTATTTCCCAACTCTTTAATTTGGGTTCAGCCACATGATTTACTTTGGCCAATGGAATATGGGAAGAGTGACAGTGGCCAATTTGTGTCTAGGCTTTAAGCCATGTGAATTCTTGCTTGTTTCTATGACATCAGAATGGAAAAAAAATGTGCAGACTAGCCTATTCATTCCAGAGGAGGATGAGAGTTATGTGGAGCAGAGTAGAGTCACCCAGCTGAGCCAGCCTAGATCAGTTGACACTGAGACAACTCTCAGACTCATGAGCAAAATAAATAATTAGTGTTGTATACTATGGAGAGTTTGGGGCTGTTTGTTACACAGTAATAGCAAACTGACACTCTGTTGGATGCAGCTGGCTCTCACAGCTCCTATAGTGTTTATCGCACTAGGCTATATCTCTTCTATAGTATTGTGAAATTCCATTGGGCAGGTAATGAGTTTTTTTTTCTTCTTGCTCTTTCTATTCTAATAGCAAACTGACACTCTGTTGGATGCAGCTGACTCTCACAGCTCCTATAGTGCTTATTGCACTAGGCTATAGCTCTTCTATTGTATTGTGAAATTCCCTTGGGCAGGTAATGAGTTTTTTTTCTTTTTGCTCTTTCTATTTTCATTACCTAACCTGTGCAGGCAAAAAATATTTTTTAAAATATTCACAACTCAGGAAATCTTGTGTTTTAAAGATTTTTATTGATTTCAGAGACAGAGAGGTAGAGAGAGATAGGAACATCAATGATGAGAGAGCATCATTGATCGGCTGCCTCCTGCACACCACACCCCCCACTTGGGGATTGAGCCTGCAACCTGAGCATGTGCCCCAACTGGGAATCAAACCCAATCAATCACTCAACCACACTGGCCAGGCTAGAATATAGGAATTCTTTATTTGAGCCCATAACGGAAGAGATTTGATTGATCTGGATAGTTGCTTTGCTCCAAGAAAAATGTCACTCATCCAGAAAGCATGTCTCCTCCAGACACCAGGGCTCCCCCAGAGCCGAGCACTAATAGCACCACCAGGGAGGGGGTCCTGCTGGGACAGCAGCAGAGGATAAAGTAGTCAGGAGTGAAGACACTCAGGTTGACAAGACAACCTGCTGTCTACGCAGGTAAACATGTCAGAGATATGGAAGGAATGCTCCACGAATTTTTTTCTTAAATAGAAATAGATTGCTACCATAGCACAGACTCACTGCTATCTGTCTGCTAGATGGAAAAGTAAATTGCACAGCTTTCCTGAAATGGAAACATGAAATTGGCTTAAGGTTTTCTACGCAGTTTTGCAACACCTTGACAGCTGTTTGCCCTTCTTTTCCAGGCTGTTAAAAACTGGCCTCCGTCCATGACTAACTTTTAAACTGAAAAAATAATGTGGATTGTTTGTAGGAAAAAAGAAATCTCTGATGGTGAAGAAGAAATATGTCAAAGTGTTGACATTTCTGTTTCACAATTTTAGAGAGTTAACTTCCCTTTCATTTAGCTCTGTATTTCATTATTCATTTAATAGCAGAGGAAAACAAAATTATTTATGATGAAAAAAGTCATAAATTTGTACTTCAATCAGATCAGACTCTCTGGTTGGTTGGTTTGGAGGAGGCAAAACAAAGAAAAGCGGAGAATATCAATAGTGCTGTAATGGAAACTGGATCTATTTCTCACTCAAAGCCCGAAATTTTCAGTCTCCTCCCCAACGGCAACCATCCCTTGTTTCTAGACTATTGTCCCTAAAACAGTCCATGCATACTTAAGCATTTCATATATTTGAATTTTTTGTTGTTGTTAATACTCACCCGGGGATATTATTCCACTGGTGTTTAGAAATAGTGGAAGGGAAGGGGAGACAGAAAGAGAAAGAAACATTGATGTGAGAGAGACATTGATTGGTTGCCTCCTACACTCCCTACACTGGGGATTGAGCCTGCAACCCTGACATGTGCCCTGAACGGGAATCGAAGCAGGACTTCCTGGTTCGTAAGGTTGATGCTCAACCACTGATCCACGTCAATGGGGCCTTTGAATTTTTTAAACAAATGGCAACTTTCTAATATCTGTTGTTTCACATCTTGTCTTTTTCATGGGGAAGAATCTTAGAGCTCATTTTGTAAGTGATTTGCATTTCAACAGGATCCCTCCAAAGTGACATGGGAAACCAAGATTGTTTTGAATTGTTTACTAGCAAAATAAATTAACAAGCAGTCCTTATGAAAGCACCCAACATGTGCTCTGGCATTCATGAACTATGTGTATGGGAAACTCAATACAAGATGGTGAGAAACCAGCGGAAGATCTAGGTTGTAATGGCCATTGACCATGAACATTCACAGCATTAACATGTGCCTCATGACAATAATCAGTTTCATGGCTTCAATGTCACTTTGGGATTATGAGGCATAGAAAGGGGCATTCTTTAGCAGGAAAATGCACATTCAGATAACAATGAGCTATGATTTCAGAGCCATTAGCTTAGCAGAGTTTTAAATTCTGATAACATCACCTGTGGTGAGAGTGGAGAACCACAGCACAGACTCACTGCTATCTGTCATACTTGGTCTGTGGGAGGAAAAATTGGAATAATTACAACAGATAGCAATTTTGCAATACTTAGTAAAGTTAAGATGTCCATAATCTCAACTCAGCAAGCACACTTCCATGTATGTACCCAAGCAAGGTTCTTGCACATATGAGTCAACCATGTGTACCAAAGCCTGTTCAATGCAGCATGTCTTATGATAGCAAAATGATGGACTACTATAGGGCCATAAAATAAATGTATGAATTAGAGCATAGATAAATATCAAAAATACAATGGTAAATGAACAAAAGCAAGCTGCAAAAGCACATGTAAAAATACGACACCATGTAGTTAGTACATTTGTAACACATACAAACAATGCTTTGTTTTGTTTTCCAATGGTCAGCTCCACCTGCCAGCCTTCTCTATGCCACTCCAGCCCTGGGGGGCTTTATGGACTTCATCTTCCAACTCTCTTCCCTCTGGCTTTAGTTGGGTTCATCTAATAGGAGGCACCAGCAGGAGTCTGAGGGGAGGAGAGAGGGAGGCTGGTTATCATTCCCCGACCCACTGCAGAGGCTGCGTTTGTTCACTGAAGGCCACAGCTGCTGCCAGGTAGCCGGCACCTATGGTGGCTGGTCCTTCTGGGTCTATAGCGATGACTTCCCTGTGTCCCCCCAAGCCCAGGCATGATCATGACTCCCTTCTGTTTCTACCTCCCAGGCGCTTCACCATCCCTTGCTGGGCTCCATTATCACAGTCTACACCTTTGCAAGTAGAACCTCTAATAAATGCTATCAATTACCTGCCAAGGTTCTAAATGATGCACATATTTATGTGGGGAGGTTTAAAACTATGCCTGCTAATGTAACACACTCAGTTCAGGGGTCTGGTTATCATTGGGAAAGAAAGTAGAATTGCAGATGGGGTGAAGGAGGAGGAGAAGGCTTTGGCCATATTTGCAACAGTTTTTTATTTTATTTTTAGTTTATTTTTTGTTAATCCTCACCAGAGGATATTTTTCCATTGACTTTTTTAGAGAGAGTGAAAGAGAGAGGGAAAGATAGAAAGAAACGTCGATGTGAGAGAAATACATCAATTGGTTGCCTTCTGCATGAGCCCTGACCAGAGCCTGGGCCGGGGAGGAACCTGCACCCTAGGTATGTGGCCTTGACCGGAATCGAAACCAGGAAGGCTGATGCTCTATCCACTGAGCCAAACCGGATAGGGCCGATTATTAAAACATTGTGCTACTGTAGCAAGCGTACTCCTAGCTACTCCCCAGTGTTCACCTTTATGTGGG
>NW_006286587.1:3107442-3108208 GCF_000327345.1 Myotis davidii | reverse complement strand
AAATACTGTTATTAATGAGGTGTGTTCTCGTGGGCCATTTTCTATGCTTGTGTGGGCATGTGTATATGGGAATATTATCTTTAATATTAAAGCTTTGAGACCTTTGTATGCATATAAGCATAACCCATGGACACAGACAACAGGGTGCTGAAGGCCTGGGGCGGGGAGTGGAGGTGGGCTTGAGGGGGAAAAGGGAGACATACGTAATATTCTCAACAACAACTCTTCTTGGTGTTCTACAACTTATTTTTCTCATCTAATAATATGTGCTCTAGCAATGCTTGATACCTTTCTATGAGAAGGTGCAATTAATACTCATTAAAAAAACCCTAGGAAGTACATACTATTATTTACCCCATTTTAAAAATGGGAAAGCAGAAGCATAGAAAGCTTATCTGAGCATGGATGGCCAGGAAGTGCCAGCACCAGGATTGGAATCCATGCAGGCTGGTGCCAGAGCCCTCATTGGTTCCTCCTGTGTTATATTATCCTTGTCATTAAGACTTTGTCATGTCACTACATATAGTCTTCCTAGATCTTTTTAGATGCTACAGGGTTTTCTTTTTTTAAAATATACTTTTATTGATTTTTGAAGAGAAAGGAGAGAGATAGAAACATCAGTGATGAGAGAGAATCATTGATCGGCTGCCTTCTGCATGCTCCACACTGGGGATCAAGCCCACAACCAGGAATCAAACCATGACCTCCTGGTTCATAGGTCAATGCTCAACCACTGACCCACGCCGGCTGGGCTGGACTGGAATTT
>NW_006286587.1:3105598-3107009 GCF_000327345.1 Myotis davidii | reverse complement strand
AGCAGGGCTGCCTCATTTGAAAGTAGGTGGGCGGGGATAGGGAAATCTGTAATCTGGCTGCCTCAGAAAGTAGGTGGGCGGGGATAGGGAAATCTGTAATCTGACTGCCTCAGAAAGTAGTGCCTGTGCACTTCGACATGGTAGAGAGGGAAGATAAAGATCTTTATACCTACTTTCAGTTAGGAAGTATCATCCTGTTTCTGGAAGGTGGTCTAGCAACTATTTTCATTTCTTTTTTTAAAATATACTTTTATTGATTTTTGAAGAGAAAGGAGAGAGATAGAAACATCAGTGATGAGAGAGAATCATTGATCGGCTGCCTTCTGCATGCTCCACACTGGGGTTTGAGCCAGTAACCTGAGCATGTGCCCTGACTGTAACCTCCTGGTTCATAGGTTGAGGCTCAACCACTGAGCCACGCTGTCCAGGCTGGTTTTCAACAGAATGAATGAACTACAGTTTACAGAACCATGACTCATGCCTCTTCTCATACATGCCCTTCATGCACTTGGGTAACTATTTCTTTGGACTAGATACCTAAAATTGGAATGCAGGGTATATACATTTAAGACTGTTGACCACCGAAACCAGTTTGGCTCAGTGGATAGAGTGTTGGCCTGCAGACTGAAAGGTCCCAGGTTCGATTCCAGTCAAGGGCATGTGCCTTGGTTGCGGGCACATCCCCAGCAGGAGATGTGCAGGAGGCAGCTGATCGATGTTTCTCTCTCATCGATGTTTCTAACTCTCTATCTCTCTCTCTTCCTCTCTGTAAAAAAATCAATAAAAAATATATTTTTTAAAAAAAAGAGTGTTGACCTATACTTCTAAATTATTCTTAGCTACATATAGTCTTCCTAGATCTTTTTAGATGCTACAGGGTTTTCTTTTTTTAAAATATACTTTTATTGATTTTTGAAAGGGCTCTGCCCAATTTTCAATAGTACATGTTCCCATAAACACTGGGTACTATTAGCCTTGTACATTTGTGAAGAGAATTCACAACTGTACAAACTTTATATATTAACATTTTGGAAATGTTTCCTAAGCTGATAAGCAAAAAAACAATTTCATCACTGCTTGTAACTTCTATTTACTTGTTTTTTTTTCATAGGTTGAGGCTCAACCACTGAGCCACGCTGTCCAGGCTGGTTTTCAACAGAATGAATGAACTACAGTTTACAGAACCATGACTCATGCCTCTTCTCATACATGCCCTTCATGCACTTGGGTAACTATTTCTTTGGACTAGATACCTAAAATTGGAATGCAGGGTGTATACATTTAAGAGTGTTGACCTATACTTCTAAATTATTCTTAGAAAGGGCTCTGCCCAATTTTCAATAGTACATGTCCCCATAAACACTGGGCACTATTAGCCTTTTACATTTGTGAAGAGAATTCACAACTGCAC
>NW_006286587.1:3102939-3105507 GCF_000327345.1 Myotis davidii | reverse complement strand
AAAAACAAAAAAAAAAATAAAATTCATCACTGCTTGTAACTTCTATTTCCTTGTTTTTTGGTTTTTTAATGAGGTTGAGATTTGTTTATGTTTATTGGACATTATTTTTTTAATATATTTTTATTGATTTCAGAGAGGAAAGGAGAGGGAGAGAGAGATAGAAACATCAATGATGAGACAGAATCATTGATTGGCTGCCTCCTGCATGCCCTCCACTGGAGACCGAGCCTGCAACCTAGACATGGGAACTGTGACCTCCTGATTCATAGGTTGATGCTCAACCACTGAGCCATGCTGTCTAGGCTGGTTTTCAATAGAATGGATGAACTACAGTTTACATAACCATGACTCATGCCTCTTCTCATACATGCCCTTCATGCACTTGGGTAACTATTTCTTTGGACTAGATACCTAAAATTGGAATGCAGGGTGTATACATTTAAGAGTGTTGACCTATACTTCTAAATTATTCTTAGAAAGGGCTCTGCCCAATTTTCAATAGTACATGTCCCCATAAACACTGGGCACTATTAGCCTTTTACATTTGTGAAGAGAATTCACAACTGCACAAACTTTATATATTAACATTTTTGGAAATGTTTCCTAAGCTGATAAGCAAAAAAAAAAATAAAATTCATCACTGCTTGTAACTTCTATTTCCTTGTTTTTTGGTTTTTTAATGAGGTTGAGATTTGTTTATGTTTATTGGACATTATTTTTTTAATATATTTTTATTGATTTCAGAGAGGAAAGGAGAGGGAGAGAGAGATAGAAACATCAATGATGAGACAGAATCATTGATTGGCTGCCTCCTGCATGCCCTACACTGGAGACCAAGCCTGCAACCTGGACATGGGCCCTGACCGAGAATCAAACTGTGATCTTCTGGTTCAAAGGTCGACGCTCAACCACAGAACCACGCTGGCCAGGCTTTATTGGACATTTTTATTTAAACTTCCATAAATTGCTGTTACCTTGATCCAATTTTTATTGGATTATTTTTCTTATTGATCTGTATGATGTATGTGTATAATCATTAAACTTCTTTTTCCACTCTACATATTGCAATTATTTTTTCTCAGTCTACCCCTTTTCTTTTAAGTTTATTTTTGGTTTCTTTGACTCAAGAAGAATTTAATATTTATAAAGACAAGTTCATCAGTCTTCTTTTTGGTTTCTGAGGTTGAATCTTTCTCATCCCTCACTTTTAGAAATAAAAAGCATATACTACATGGTTATTGTGTAAAACACAGGCACTAAAAATAAATACAAGTATAAAAAAAAAATAACAAGTAAAAGTAAAAATGACACAATCCTATCCCCCAGATACAAACAAAAATTGTGTATTTATTCTTACTTTGGGATAACTTATTCTTAATGTTTTGGCTATTTATTCTTAATATTTTATTTGATTTCTTGTTTTAAAGAGGTCAGTGCCCCTGACATAATAGTCAGGTATAGAATGTTTTAATATATATTTTTATTAATTTTTAAAGAAAGAGGAAGGGAGAAGGGGAGGGGAAGGGAAGCATTGATGTGAGAGCAGAACATCAGTTGGCTGCCTCCTACATGGCCCCATGTTTTGGCTATTTATTCTTAATATTTTATTTGATTTCTTGTTTTAAAGAGGTCAGTGCCCCTGACATAATAGTCAGGTATAGAATGTTTTAATATATATTTTTATTAATTTTTAAAGAAAGAGGAAGGGAGAAGGGGAGGGGAAGGGAAGCATTGATGTGAGAGCAGAACATCAATCGGCTGCCTCCTGCATGGCCCGCTTCCTGGGATAGAACCCGAAGCCGGGGCATGTGCCCTGATACCACTCAACCAACTGAGCCCACCATCCAGGGCTATTCTTAATATTTTAAACATAAGAACACATATATATTTTTCCCTTCAACAATGTGGGGATTAGGGACACTGACCACCACTCCCCGCAGTTGAAAATTTACATATAACATTTGACTCTAAAAAAATCAAACTTAACTACTAATAGTCTACTGTTAACCAGAAGCCTTACTGATATCATAAACAGTTGATTAATATATATTTTGTATATGTATTATATATTGTATTTTTACAATAAAGTAGAGAAAGGAAAATATGAAGAAAATCATAAGGAAGAAAAAATACATTTATAGTATTTATTGAAAAAAATTCATGTATAACTGGGCTTATGCATTTCAAACCCAAGCTGTTCAAGGGTTAATTGTAGTTACTTTTAAAAAAGAAAAAGAAAAACAGAGTCATTTTTTTAAAAAGCATCTGATGTAAATACCTTTTAATGTCTGGTGTATTGCTCTAAGACACTAAGACTGTGGGGTAATTATCATATACCAAGGAAAGCACTGGGTCCTGACACATTTGGGCTGGGGAAATTTAAAGGGGACATTTCCAAGAGGTTGTAGTCTCTGCTCTTCGATTCCAAGGTGCGAGGAGGGTACCAGAGGAGCAGAGGCAGCCCCATTCATTAGGGCGATGCCTCTGCCCCAACTAGGACTCTCTACTCCCAGGCTACTCCGGTTACTCCTTGTGTTGTAAATCCATAACCCTGGACTCTAATTCTCT
>NW_006286587.1:3101291-3102865 GCF_000327345.1 Myotis davidii | reverse complement strand
CCTTTGAGCACTTAACCCCCAAATGTTATGTGGAATTTTGCCTGAGCTCCAAATTCTCATGGGTCTCATTTGTTGTCTTGCTCCAGGCACTAAAGAGGCTGGGCACAAAGTTTCCATTGTTTTCCAAGGGGATTAGCACTGACAGAGCTCCTGAGGTTGCTAGAAAAATATATGGCCCAGGCTGGTTTGGCTAAGTGGTTAGGATCGGCCTACAGACTGAAGGGTTCTGGGTTTGATCCCAGTCAAGGGCACGTACCTCGGTTGCAGGCTTGATCCCTGGTCCTGGTCTACAGGTTCGAATGATGTGTCTCTCTCTCACACATAAATGCTTCTCTCTCTTTCTATCACTCCTCTTGCCCCACCCCCACCCTCCTTTCACTATCTAAAAATCAATGGAAAAATATCCTAGGGTGGGCATTTTAAAAAGAAAGAAAAATATATGACTTCGAAACCCTGAATTTAAAGATGGGGGAATTTTTCAGTGGGAATAAAATAATGCACTTTAGGAGCATTCATGTTTCGTTCTCAAGTTCAATCACTGCACAAACACCATCATAATAACAGAAGGAATGAACACAATCACTTGCTGCTCCATTCTAACCTGTTTTCACATTTTTAATGCCTTCCAACAGAAGCAGTATGTGTAAAAGGACAGCTAGATTTCTTTCTTCTCACCTAAAGTGAATCAAAATACAGGCAGATTCTCTCCTGATGAATGTCACTGATGTGTGACAAGCACTTCTGCTACAAGTCAGTGTCTGCAGGAGACAAGGGCTTGAACTTGGGGGTTTTGCAAGGTCATAATGTATCACATGTGCAGGAGAAGCAGAGAAAGCCAGTCTGAAGATGAAAGAGAGAGAGAGAGAGAGAGAGAGAAAACAGACCTTGAGAGACATCTTCCTGTTGTAGGCTCCCTCCCTTCCGGAAGCCCTCCAACATCTGCTTCCTGGTCTGTGAGTTATGCCAAAATAGGTGTAATAAACTTCCCCTTTTCTCTCAAACTAGCTTAAATAACATTACATTCTACCAAACAATGGGTTAGCACAGAATATCTTCACAATGTCAAACTCACCCTGGAAATTTATGCTCCAGACTCTCCCCCTCCCTATCCCCAATTCTCTTCCCAGCCTGATTCTCTGGGGGGACTCAGGAGGAGAGGAGGCTCTGACCTCTGACCTCCCCTTGTGAACGGCTTCCTAGGAGGGCTCCCTCAGGCTGGCGCTGCTGCTGGTGGCCCCCACAGAGTCGGTGAGCTCTGCTGAAGACCCCCTCAGGCAGGGGCAGTCATGTCTGCCCTCAGCTATGCCAGCCTCCAGTGCCCCGGCCCATCTCTTTGCTGGACAACGTGTGCAATTCCTTCTTGTCAGCCCATACTTTACTCTCTGCTCCTTCATAAGGAGTCTGGGGATCTTTTGAGGTTCTCTTTCATGCCCTCTGCCTAAGGGAAACAGGGTGAGGGATAAGCTTGCCCACCCTCTCCTCTTGGGGCACGCTCATCTAGTAAGGCTGCTTCATCAGGTTCCCTGTTTCAGAATTTTTTACTCAAAAAGCACTGCTGCCCTGACCAGTTTGGC
>NW_006286587.1:3091642-3100987 GCF_000327345.1 Myotis davidii | reverse complement strand
TGATCCCCCCCCCCTCTTTTTTTTATAGTTATGCTATTCTGGGATGGCTAATTAAAGAAAACATTTTAGCCCTAGCCGATTTGGTTCAGTGGCTAGAGCGTCAGCCTGGGGACTGAAGAGTCCCAGGTTCGATTCCGGTCAAGGGCATGTACCTTGGTTGCGGGCACATCCCCAGGAGGGGGTGTGCAGGAGGCAGCTGATGGATGTTTCTCTCTCATGGATGTTTCTAACTCTCTATCCCTCTCCCTTCCTCTCCATAAAAAAGCAATAATATATATATATATATCTTTTTTTTAAAAAAAAAAAGCACTGCTGATCTCTAAGTTCAAGAGCACCCCAAGTTATAGGGACATATGTCAATTCTCCCAAGAATCCCAAATGCCCCAAATGGTCTTCTGATATCCTCCCAAACCTATTCCCTCTGCAGTTTCTTCCTATCTCAGCCAACAGCAATCCCATCCTTCCAGCTGCTCAGGCCAAAACCCTTCTTCACTCGTCTCTTTTTCTCTACTTTATATCCAATATGAGAGGAAATCCAGTCAGTTATACCTTTAAGATATGTCCAGCATCTTACCACCTCTCACCACCTTCCTGCTATCCTCATGTCTTGCCTGAATTACTGTAATAACTTCTTACCACATTTCCCTGCTTCCGACTTGTTCCCTGTATCAGTTATCCATCACCATGAGAATGCCTAAGAAACAACCACAAAACCTCAGTGGCATTCAGCAATGATGCATCTGGGGTTAACTGGGGATCCCTTAAGGGGCTTCCTATCCATGTCTGGGGCCAGCTGGTTGGTTGACCGAAGCAGGTCAGCTACGCTCCTTGTGCTTCTCAGCCTCCAGTGAGCTCGTCTGGGCAAGTTCTCAGGATGATGGCAGAGACGCAAGACAGCAAGTGGAAACTTGCAAGGCTCCTTGAAGCCGAGGCTTAAAACTGTCCTGCCACCACTTCCATTCATCCAAAGCAAGGCTCAGGTTGCGGGAGGTCCTTACCAAGTTACATGGCTGAAATCAAACCAAGTGGCAGGGAAATGCATGTTGCCTTTTAGGAATAAGCCCAGACATAATAGGGTATACACAGCATTGATCCATTTATTATAAATTATAGAAAAGGCAAATCAGTTATAGACATAAAACCAGTCAGTGATTGATTAAGGCCTGGGGTTGGGGTAGAGGACATGTCCGAACATTTTGGAGTGGTGAAAATGTTCCATATCTTAACTGTGGTGGCAATGCAACTTTTGTTGAAGGGTAGAGTTTCATCTATTAGATGTACAAGGATGAAAGATATAGTGTGGTTGGAGGGTGTTAGTCTTCCCGAAGACTAGGAATGTTTGCAGATCTGCAGAGATAGGGCCTCCGAATAGACTGGCTGCAAGTATGAATAGGGTTTGGGACCCTAGATGCTTCTCAGGAGACTTGGCAAAGAGCCCCTACCTGAACTGGAGGGGTGGAGACCATGGAGGGGAGTTGTGGAACTCCACTTCTTCCAACGGAATACATGGAAAAATATGTGGACTGAGTAAGCCCTGGGTGAAGGTACAAATCTAAGTGAGTGGAGAGGAAACTCTTCACCAAAAGTCTAAGGTTGGATTCCTCTACTATTGAAGCCAATAGAGGTTGAACCAAATTTAGTTTCATTTGAGAATATATAGGAAGGTGACAGTTCTTGGGTTTGATTTTCATGGAACAGATTTATATATACGAACGTAAAATCATATTAATAGAGGGCTGTGATAGAAGATGTAATATCCAGAGGAAAGGACAACTGGAGGTGGGGAAACTCTTTGGCAACAACCAGGCTCTTAGCTCCCCTGGGACCTTACCAGAGAGGCTGGTGCTTCTCACCCTGCTGCTTTAAAAGGCTCAATTACTTGGCCTTAAAGACTTAGAAACATACGTCACTAGTCTGTCATGTAGGACACTGACAAGATCAACTTTAACATCATGTTCAAATTTTCAAAGACCATCATTTGCCAGGCAATTAGTTTTGAACAGTTGCCTTCTCTGTGAAAGGCAGTCAGCAGAAGATAACATGTATTGCATCAATATAAATGAAGGCTGTCTTCTTGTAAACATGTGCCCTAAATATCATGTGCAGCTCACCCAACCTTGGGAGTTAGAACAGCTTGTTGGTACAATAACTCAGAGTTTTCAGGAAGGGAAAACCCCACAAACCTATCCATCAGGGTAAACTGGAGAGATCCATTATTATGTCAACATCAAATTATCATACATAATTATTGCTGAAATAGAACCAGCTCCTTACACAGTAGCTTGGCTTCATGGTAGTCGAGAAAAACATTTCTTTTTTTTTCTTTTTTTAAAAATATATTTTATTGATTTTTTGCAGAGAGGAAGGGAGAGGGATAGAGAATTAGAAACATCGATGAGAGAGAAACATTGATCAGCTGCCTCCTGCACATTCCCTACTGGGGATGTGCCCACAACCAAGGTACATGCCCTTGACCGGAATTGAACCTGGGACCCTTGAGTCCGCAGGCTGACGCACTATCCACTGAGCCAAACAGGTTAGGGCGAGAAAAACATTTCTATAGGTAAATATGAAGCTGTGATTATTTATGGGGGTATAATGTTGATGATCTTTAATGATTAATCAATTAAGAGCTTTTAAAGGTCTAAGGTTTGTCCCAGCCCAGGATTTATCTGGATGGAGAGGAACTTGGAAGAATGTCTTAATCTACTAGGGCTGCCATAACAAAATACCATAGACTCAGTGGCTCAAACAACAGAAGGTTAGTTTCACACAGTTCTTGAAGTCTGAGATCAGGATACCATCATGGTTGGGTTTTGGTGATAACTCTCTTCCTGACATGCAGATGGCTGCCTTCTCACTGTGTGCTCACCTGGCCTTTCCTCTGTACTTGTGTGTGGGGAGAGCAATCTCGCTCCCTTCCTCTTCCTATAAAGTCACTCAGTCTATGGCATCAGGACTCTGTCCTTCTGATCTCACTTAACCTTGATCATCTCCTAAAAGCCCCATTTCCAAATGCAGTCACATTCAGAGTTAGGGCTTCAACATACGAATTTGTGGGGGACACAATCCATAGTAAACAGTAAGCAGCCCCTCCTTTGTCTCATGGAACTTTCAATTTAGCCAGCATATAACCTGCAGTTCATGAAGCAATAATAACTGGTAAGGAAGATGGCATCTACAGCTCAGAAAGAGGAAGGGCTCCCCTTCACCTTCAGGCCTGTGCCCGGTGGTTCCCTCTACCCGGAAGGCTTATCTACCCAACAACTTACATTTTACTCTCTCACCCTTGCTTTGTGCCTGCTAGCTCCTCTCATCCTTCAGGTCTCAGCTGAGAGGACACTTGCTCCAGAAAACCTCAGATTACCCCCACCAGGGCTGGTTATGTGCCTTTCGTGTTCAGTATAGGCCTTGGTAGAGAGAAGATATCATGAACCCCCATGCACCCACCACTCAACTTTGTTGATAATGGGATATCATCAAATATTCCATCAGTAGTGAAATTTCTCTAATCATCCCCAAAATAATTTAAATAGTTTATTTGTTTGAATCAAGATCCAGAGTTCACACTTTATAAAACATTACTTAAAATTGTCCACTGTATTATTATACTTAATATTTACCCACTGCACATCCCTTACCACACTGGTTGGACCACAGAGCATTTGTCTGCCCTTTTTACCCCAGACCACAAACTTGGGATGCAAGCTGCTACTGACATTATCCCCTCAATGAGAACTCAACCAAATGTATTGATAGGCAGCCCATGTATACCACCAATTCGGTTATTTTCAGCACAATCTGACCTCACTGTAGGATTCTCCAAGGGCTTTAAAGGAAAATAAGAGGGAGAATGCGTGATGCTCAATTGGCAGCCCCAGGCTCCATCCAGCACAGCGGCTGAGGGCATCTGAGGAAGCCTATAATCAGTTAAGTAAAGTGTTAGGACACACGCGCCCTGTGAGACATACTGTACCAAAGCTACATCTAAGCTTAGATGGATTCCAGGATCTTCCCCCTCCTGAGATCCTCTAAAAATAGCTTCTGTGTTACTTAGGAAATCTGTCTTGCTCCTAAACACCCATATGCTTTGATTTCACTCCAACAAAAAAAAAGATATTACCATCTGAAAGAAAGAAAGAAAGAAAAAAAAAAGCCCGGTGCTCTTAGTGAGGGATATGGATGGGTTGGGAACTATCTGAAATTACTTTCCTCGTCTTTTAGAAGGTGCGCAGTCTCCCCTCCCCCATTGCTGGTTTCTACACTGAAAACACAGTGGAGGGGGCTTTGCCAGTGAAATTTGGTGAGTGTAGGAGAAGGGAGATACGGGCAGCATTCTAAGCCCTGCTTTGTAATACAGAACATGTCGGAGAGAGAAATGCTGAAAAACCGAATAGGGGAGGATTTATATTTCCGTGTTGGCAGTTGATCACATTCACTCTTATTCACTGAGGCTGCTTCCGTGGCTGTTGCCATGGGAACCAGACATGAGCAAGTAGTGTATTGAATGCAGCTTTCATGGACTGACATTCTAAAGCTAGGTCAGGGCTTCACCCTCACGCCAGGTGTCTAACGCAGCCAGGATGTTTTCTTCCCATAGGTGTGTTTTTAATTTCACTATCTCTGAAAACCCAAAAGATCTGAGCTAAAATGGCTAACACGAACCTGTTATTTGCAGGCTTTTGACTATTTTGTCAGGAATGAAACGATTTGGCATACTTGCCCCAAGGAGGCTGTAACTATAACTTTTGTGTGTGTGCACGCTGAAGTTTGCATCCCAATGTAGAAGGGATCATCTCACTTTGTGAAATCACCAAGGCCCGATTTGCCGTCTTTCCTCTTTCCTGACTGTGCTGATTCAGAAGAACATTCATCGTGGTGGTGACTTCTCTGTAACCTTTCCCAGTGGTTCATTATTCCTCATTTGTTGAATCTGGCAGTTCTCGGGTTAGAGTCTGGCCAGACATTTTGTCTCCCTAACCACTCAGTGCAGTGTAACGTCACTGGTTTCCTCCTCACGTCCAGCCTCTACTTATTCACCCGACACACAGGATGGGCAGCTGACACTGAGATACTGTGTGTCTGGGATTCTTTCCAGAAACTCTCTACAGTGGCCAGTGTGTGGAAATTGGCACACACTGAGCAGTAGGCAATGAGGGGCAATGCCGTCTAAAGGCCTGCATGCAGACCTGGGCTTTGCTTCTTAGAAGCTGGGTGACTCGTTTTCTTTCCCACGACTGCTTCATGATTCCTGGGATGCACGGCCCAGATTCCTCTTCCGTCCAGCAGGCCTTTGTCTCCCAGCTGCTGAAAGTTTTGTCAGCTGAGAGCCCAGTGCCTTTCTAGGAATTGTCTTCTAAAAAGAGGCAGCTTGCCCTATCTGGTGTGGCTCAGTGGTTGAACCAAAAGGTCACCGGTTCAATTCCAGGTCAGGACACATGCTTGGGTTGCAGGCTCAATCCCCAGTAAAGGCCGTGCAGGAGGCAGCCAATCGATGTTGACGTTTCTCGTTGATGTTTCTATCTCTCTCTCTCTCTCCCTCTCGCTTCCTCTTTCTAAATCAATAAAAACATACTTAAAATAAATAAATAGAAGAGGCGGCTCCCTCTGGACCACATGCCTCTTGTCTAGCTCTTGGGCAGGGAGGATATGAAGGCTCAGCCTCCTCACTCCCACCCACCCATCTTACTCCAACTCAAGATACCTCTGAGGGGTCATCCCACAGAGGCCCCTGCAGAGTTGCCAAACACTTGTTGAGACTTTTTTGCAGTCCAGCTTCTCCCTCTGCTCAGCCTTGCTGCTTTTCCCTCCTTCCCTCGGGTGCTGCTCGCAGGGCACGCCCTAATACACCTGTACATGCACGCTCATGTCAGTATCTGCTTCCCGGGATACAAATCTGCAACAACCCTGGATTTGCTTTGAGAAGTTGCCTCCCCTGTTTTTGCAATGCAGTTTGGGGGTGATTTATTCTATACTCAGCCTCAGGCTTGTGGCATTTGGATAAACCCATCCTCTCCTTCATCCCCAGGCCACAGTGACTTCTGATTTAGGGCAATGAGACAATGAGAGGGGGTCTGATGAAGGCTCTGAAAAAGAAGCTTTCCCAGTCTTCCAAAAGATTAACCAGAGAGATGTTCTCTGTCATTGGATGTGGACAAGGAATCACGTGGCCTTTGAGTAGGTGACAAACACCGTAAGATGATGAGAGAAGTTTGCTGAAATTATAACAAATACAGGAAAGTGGAGGTGAGAAGCTACTACCTTGAGCCACTGGCTCAAACTACACCTGTACCAGTCACACCTGAAGCCAGCCTGCCTCTGGATTTCTCAACCTGTGAACCAATAAATTCGCTTTAATTTCTAAGTCAACTTCAAGATCTTCAACTGTAAAATGGCACTGGTGATACTGGAACCTGCAATGGGCTGTTTTGGAGAATAAATCATCAGTTCTTCTAGCATATCGGAAGTGTCCTGCAGATGTTAGCAATTCGTGTGGTTTTCAAACCTCATGGCTGATTTATTTATTTTTTTAATATTTTTATTGATTTTTAGAGAGAGAGGAAGGGAGAGGGAGAGAGAAAGAGAGAGACAAATATTGATGAGAGAGAAACATCAACATCAATCGGCTACCTTCTGCATGCCCCCCACTGGGGATCAAGCCCAACACCCAGGCATGTGACCTGACTGGGACTCGAACCTTTCGGAGCATGGGACAATGCCCAACCAACTGATCCACACGGGCCAGGGCCCCTGTGGCTGGTTTATATAATGGAAGGCCATGCGTTTCTTTCAAGCAGGGTTCCTTAGAGGTACAAAGGTCTTTATTGGACAACATCTTAGACTTTCCTTCTATTCATAGTATGAAGCTTAGTCCAGAGTGGAGATCATCAATATTTAAGCAGTGGCATTTTTAAAAACTGAAATTTCATGTGAAAATCACAGATGTGTGTATTCATAATAATAATAATAATAATAAATGTTCAAGGCAATGGCTACATGCCAGGTACCAGGCTTACCATTTTACTTATAGGTTACGAGAGGCCTGATGCACGAAATTCATGCAAAAGTAGGCCTTCCTTCCCCCAGCTGCCAGCACCAGCTTCCCTCTGACACCCAGGATCTGGGCTTTCCTCGCAGCCCTGGCTTCGTCTGGAAGGTTCCAGAAGGACATCTGGTCTAATTAGTATATTACACTTTTATTATTATAGATATGTGTGTGCTTGTGTTATATGTGAATTCACTGAAACCTCCCAACAACCATGTGAGGTAAGCACTATTATTATCTCTATTATAGTTTCTGTGAAACCTCTCCAATGCATTCACCAGGATGCAGAGAATCCCATGTGGAAATTGACAATTTTGACTCTTTATTTACTGTGGATAATGGATATTTTGAATGCATCTTTGGCTCACAAGACTTGTGTTTTAAGCGGGAAATAGAATATAGTTAGTGCAACTAGCCTAACGTAATCACACACACACACGCACACATGCACACATGCACACACACACACAGACACACAAATATATTTGTTTCAGAGCTTTGGTTGGTCGTTCTGTGCTGAGAGCAGTTGTTGAGAAAGGCTGCAGCTCAGTCACAGACCTTCTTCATATTCCAAACAGGCAAGTTGTTTCAAGAAAACAACTTGAAAGGGAAAGGGGAGAGCAAGGCAGAGTAAGGGAAGACATGAATACTACCTTATATAGAAATGTAAAAACTTATATTCAGTGGGGGGAGATAACTGTGCAAATTATAGGGTGTGTTAGGAAAATGTTTTCCTTCCCCCAGCACAGTCTGAGAATTAATGTCTATGCTTGGGAGGCTGTGTGTGTTTGTGTGTGTAGGAGCCTTCAGTTCCCTGATGGGCAGTAGGACATTAAAAATTATATCTGCAACTATACCGGTAGGGAGGTTTGGAGTTCAAGATT
Organism: Myotis davidii; assembly: GCF_000327345.1. Lineage (NCBI taxonomy): Eukaryota > Metazoa > Chordata > Mammalia > Chiroptera > Vespertilionidae > Myotis > Myotis davidii. Next base: position 3,093,058 of record NW_006286587.1, on the reverse strand, counting down.
AGGACTTAGGGACCCATGTCTACATTGGACTCTTTGAAGGGATTTTAAATGCTAAAACCTTCAAGAAGTGTCCTGACACCCACACCCCCCAAGGTGTTGATCCAGGCCAAAATAAAATAGAGCTTCAGACCCATGTACCACTCAAGGAGGGACATGATGCGGACCCAAGATCAAGTCTGATAGCAAGATATCTGGGTAGCAAGAAAGGAGAGTGGTATGGGATGGGAAGCCAAGAGCTCCAGTTTCAACCCACCAGCAGCCAGCAGGCCTTTCTCCTTGGCTTCTTATAGTCCCAGTCTCTCTTCTTTAAAGTGAGAGGTTCACAAATCCCACAATTAGAGGTTCATTCTTTGGGCCTAAGTGTTTCCTCCTGCTAAAATACACATTCATCCAAGAGTGCTGTCAGAAACCATAATCAGGCATTTGTGCTAAAGTGAATTTATTCAAGAACAGGCTTTGATGGGAGGACTGGAAGGGGCCACTAACGTGGATAAGGAGCGTGGAAAGGGGAGGCCACACAATGTCACTTGTCAAGGGAGGAGAGTGGTAGAACCTGTACACATGTCACCACAGTAAGAGTCAAGGTTTACTATAAACAACTGCTAGCAGTGCTGATTGAACTCCCAGAATACAAAAGCATCATCCTGAGTTTCTTCCTGGGTGGTGGTATGATTGACAGGTATACCTCCGAGTAGGATAACTAATTCCTTTCTTTCAGATCTCCTTTCTCAAATGTATGTCTTGTGATTATTCTCAAATTAATTCATTTATATATTGAGAGTGTAAGAAAGTTCTACTCTGTTTTATCAACTCTAAAATCAAAGATTGATCAATGAAGATAAAAAAAAATTAGAGCCCTCATCAGTTTGGCTCAGTGGATAGCGTGTCAGCCTGCAGACTGAAGGGTCCTATGTTCAATGACAGTCAAGGGCATGTACCTCCATTGCAGGCTCCATCCCAGGACCCAGATGGGGTGTGTGCAAGAGGCAACCAACTAATTGGTGTGTCTCTCTCACATCAATGTCTCTCTCTCTCTCTCTCTCTCTCTCTCTCTCTCTCCCTCTTCCCCTCCCCCCATCTACCTTTCACTCTCTCTAAAAATCAATGAAAAAATGTTCTCAGGTGAGGCTTAAAAAATTTTTTTTAAAAAATTAGAGCATTGGAGAAGATAATCCCTAGGTCTCTCTTCCAGTTTTGTAATATTTTGACTGTGTGTCATGCCTTAATTCCTGAAAGTGGAGGTGTCTGAAGGAGGCCCATAGGACCCAATTAAAGCAGAGGTACCATGCTCAGGGATGGCCAATTTTGCTGACTCATTGAAAGCAGAAATACACCTTATCTGCATTTGTTGAGAAATAAAAGGAGAGCTGTGTGTTTTGTAACTCGTGGCATCTTATAATTTCCTCCAGAGGTTCA
>NW_006286587.1:3079133-3091594 GCF_000327345.1 Myotis davidii | reverse complement strand
GCAGACACTGTGAATTAGAGATCAAAGTAATGTAACTTTCTACATAGAAGTTAAACTGGGCAACTCAGTGCAGAACTCAGTATAAACAACTCCCTTTAGAAGCAGCCAAGAAAATGGTCTTAACAGAAACAGCACGCTTAGATGGTTTAGAACAATCTCTTAGGCTCAAGCATCTGATCCTTAGCGTTCAAAAAAACAAAGCAAAAATGTTTCTGTCAGTATCATTTTAAATTTTTATTTGTATCCTGATTAACGATTGTGTTAAAGTGGCAGGAGAAAATAGAAAAGCATTTTAGCCTGAGATAAGCTTTCCTCCTCACAGAAACAAGTGTGAACAACTGGGCACATTTCCTCCTCAAAGTTTCCTCAGAGACGAATGAGCCTGGGATCTTTGACCTTGTGGCATTTGGTGACTCACTTTCTATGTGCAAAAGTCATTTTAGTTGTCTGAATGGGATTTACTAATACATGCCTATTCCCTTCAAAATAGACTTCCCCCTTCCTCCCCCCGCCCCCCGCCCCCCGAGAATTCTATGCATCCACTAATTGTTTTATGATTTATTTTGAAGCACTTGAAGCATTTTTTGTTGCGGGGAGGGGGGCATTTGATTTAATTCACCTAACAGAATCTAGGCTGCTTTGTGAGCTAGGATTTCAGGATCTGTAATTCAACAAAGGAGATTTATAGCTTTTATGAATGTTGGAAAGTGGGTTACATTCCATTGAAAACTTGCTAGTGATTTTACCCAATATTTTGTGATTTATTGACAAAACATGAGAGAAGCTGTTTAATATATTAGAACATAATTCAAATTCCTGAGTATGTTTTAACCAAGTCAATGACAAGTTCAAGTGCAAAATTATTAGGACATTTGTGGTCAGTTCAGTGTATATGACACAGTCTTGCCATAAACATAAACGTGAGAAGTTAGACTTTAAAGGGTATACATTTTTCAATGTTATTTTCTATCAGTGTATGAATTTTAAGAAACCAGAATCGAATCTGGAGTTTCATTCATACAAAACTATTTGAGTTCAAACCTTCGTCTCTTATTTTATCAAGACAATGTCTATCTCACAGGACTTTGGTCTTAGAGGAGGAAAAAAGGAGAGCAACAATAAACTCCAATGAGAAACCCAGGAAATGAGACTTGTGAGAAAGTTCTTCCAGGCTCTGCATGTTAAGTTGAATGTAGCTGTGTCATTAAGGGCCAAGACCGCAGAAAAACAGGAACTGGTTAGTTAAACATTTTTCACTGATGGGGTCTCAAGAATGTCTTTAGCCCTAGATGGTTTGGTTCAATGGATAGAGCATCAGCCTGAGGACTGAAGGGTCCTGGGTTTGATTCTGGCCACGGGCGCATGCCCAGGTTGCAGGCTCGATCCCCAGAGGGGGGTGTGCAGGAGGCAACTGATCAATGATTCTTTCTCATCATTGATGTTTCTCTCTCTCACTCTCCCTCAATGAAATATATATAAAGTCTTTATTTTTAGATATGGATGCTATTGGGTGTGATTGGTCACACCCAGTAAGATCAAGATCCCCAATTAGAAGAGAAGTAGTTCATTGTGTATGTTGCCTTTGATTTATTTCAAATCTAACAAGTTTCTTAAAAAGTCACCCAATGTCCTCATTTGTGGGAAAATTGGGCTGGCATTTTAACTATGGGAATAACTGCAATGATGGAAAGGAGCTAAGACGAGAATAAGGGGAGCAAAGAGGATTACTTCAGATGAACTTGCCAGAAGATGCCTCTCGAGTGAACAATAATTAAGCTAAGATCCAAAGAAAAAGGATGAACCCACATAACAAGAGTATGGGAAGAGGGTCCATGAAGAAGAAACAGAATGTGCCAAGGCCTTGAGGCTAGACAGGACTGATATAGCGAGCCAAAGAGAGAGTGGTATAAAATGAGCTTAGGAAGGTGTATAGGTCCTGCAGTAGCTTAGAGGGACTGAAAATTTATGTTTAATTCTAAGTATAGTAGAAAGCCATTAAATGATATTAAGTAGATTGTGGCATAATCTGATTTTCATTCTAAGATCAACCTCTTTTCTATGTAGAGAATGGGTTGGATAAGGCAAGGTGATCGAGTAGTAAGGAGATGGGCATGTTTCAAATGGGCTTTCGAGATAAAATCACCAGCATGTCTGATGAATTGGATATAGACAGTGAGAGAAAGGATGGATCAAAATACAATGAAATTTCTCACCAGGGCAACTGAAGAGAGGTGGTACCATTTATAAGACAAATAAGGGTGGGGCAACAGGTTTGGGAGGTGAGGAACCAAATGTACCAGGAGACACATTGTGAAATTCCTTAGTGGGAATATCAAGTAGGTAGTTGGAGTCTTAAGTTCCAGAAAGATATCAAGGATGATGATATTAATGTTGACATTGTTGGCATCTAGATGGAATCAAAGCCTTGGGATTGGATAAGATCATGAGAAAGAGCATAGAAAGATGAGATAAAATGCTCAGGGTTCCCCAACATTTAGAGGTTGAATAGTGGAGAAAGAACTCACATAAATGGTAAAGAGATGGCAAACGAAAAGAAAATGGTATCCCAGAAATCAGGCGCATATTTCCAGAAATTTTATAGGGCAGTCAACTGGGTCAGTGATGCTTAGAAATCAGCAAATACAAAAACAAAACAGAAAAGTGTCCACCTGATTGGGCAACAAGGAAGTCGTTGTTAACCCTGATGAAAGCAGGTTTGATGAAATGGTGGGGGCAAAACCAGGTCAGAGGGAAAGGGGGATGGGAGGGATGAAGAAGTAGAGGCAGCATGTAGAGGACATTCTTCCAAGTAATTTGGCTCTGATGAAAGTGGTTAAAAAACTTTGCTTTCCTACTTGCTGTAAAAGAACAAAACCCTAAGGTCTTGTCATATTACTGTCTGGTTTCCCTTCCTGTTTTGATTGCAAAGTTCTCTTTGCTTCAATTTTCAATTAGCACTAACCGGAAAATCACCTCCTTTCATCCTAGCATGAAACCTGGACGTTATTGTCCTGTAAAGTAACTACTAATTACGTTGGCAAAAGTAAACTTCCTGAAAGCCTGTGTCCTTGCTGAATAAAGATATCATTTAGGTGACCCTGATTTCTTCTTAGAAGCTGAAAATATCTTTCCATGTTCATAAAACCAATTATTTATCCAGGAGAAATATTCCCCTTATAGTTCAGCCAAAAATTGAAAATGACCTTCTAAGGTCAGGAGCAGCTGGGTTCCTATTGTTAGTGTAAGAATAACTTTGGAAGAAGAGAAATTGGTCTGTATTATTCTCGCTTCTGCTTCACCTATCCTGGGGAAGATGTGTGAGGGACTATCTGCTCTCAAGACTTTCTACCCCTATGACCTAAGACGAGGTCATCGTGTCCATCCTAGTCAGGGCATGTGCCTGGGTTGTAGGCTCGATCCCCAGTGTAGGACCTACAGGAGGCAGCCAATCAATGATTCTCTCATTTTCATCCACAGAAGAAACATCAACGTCCTCTAATTGTTAACGTTTTCTTGAAAGAGAGAGCTGGAAGCTTCCAAAACCACCTGAAATATGCCTCCCATCACGGTCTTTGGTCGTTTTGATGACTCCCGTTTGTCAGGTCAACCTCCTCGCTCTTGGGGTAGCTCTTGACTTTGGTGAAGACTTCCAATGGCAAATACTTCAGATTCGAATGTTAAGTATACCATTTAATAATAAAAATGCTTATTCCCAGTGAGGTAGGAAAAAGCAGGATGAGTAATTTTGAATATGAGCCTCAGGTTGACAAGAAGATGGCATTTAAGAAATTAGAAAAGGGGGTTTAGAACTGATTGTCCTTAGGCTTATCAAGTGAATGGTTTCTACTAACTAGTCAAGAATAAGGGAATTTTCCCTAACCGGTTTGGCTCAGTGGATAGAGTGTCGGCCTGCGGACTGAAAGGTCCCGGGTTTGATTCCAGACAAGGGCACATGCCCAGGTTGCAGGCCCAATTCCCAGTAGGGGTCATGCAGGAGGTAGCCGAGCAATGATTCTCTCTCATCATTGATGTTTCTCTCTCTTCCTCTCCCTTCTTCTATAGCAGTGGTTTACAACCTTCTGGCCCTTTAAATACAGTTCCTCATGTTGTGACTCAACCATAAAATTATTTTCGTTGCTACTTCATAACTGTAATGTTGCTACTGTTATGTAAATATCTGATATGCAGGATGGTCTTAGGTGGCCCCTGTGAAAGGGTATTTTGACTGCCAAAGGGGTCGCAACCCACAGATTGAGAACCGCTGCTCTATAGCAATAAAAATATATTTTTTAAAAAAAGGAATAAGGGAATTTATTTACAGAAAACAGGGGCCTGCCATTAAGAGAGTCAATAAGTGCCTTGTTAACATGGCTCAGTGGTTGAGCATCTACCTATGAACTAGAAGATCACAATTTGATTCCTGGTCAGGGAATATGCCCGGATTGTGAGCTCAATCTCCCGTGTGGGGTGTGCTGTGGGATGTGCCACCCATTTTGAGGCTGTACTACTTGGAGAACAAAGTGTGAGTCTTATTGCCTGGTGCATCTATAAAAGCCAGGTCAACATTTTTTGATATATTACAAACTCCACAACAACCACTCCCAAACCACTGAAACAGGCCTGAAGCCATTCTGGCTGGTAAGTAGCTGCAATTTTGCAAAACAAAAGTGAGAAAAATAAAAACAGATTGAGCCTAAGATTTCATCCCATGACTGTGTTGGCTGGGTGTGGATGGGGAATATGCAGATACCTACAAAGCTGGGTTTTTGAATCCACTAGATATGTAGAAGCTCTCAAAAGATTTAGAGCAGAGGCCATCAAATGTAAACACCGAGTCACATCCACCAAAGCCTACAAATTTAGGGGTAGAAAATGTTACCAGAAATGGGCCTGGCCCTGAACGTGTCTGCCTAGGACCAGCCAGTAGTGTATGGATTCTTGACTTCATACAGGAAAAATTTCACGACACAGGTGAGTTTTAGAGGACATTTATTAAAGCTGGGGGCAGTGAAACAGGAAGGGCTGGGGAAATGAGCCTAGGCTGGTCTGCTTGGGCTCACTATGGAATCAGAGAAAGGGGGGCTTTGGGGACAGGTCCAGGGGGTTTGCCTGGAATGAACTGCCACTGCCCATTGCTGCCCTGGCTGCAAGTCTCTTGGGATCCCTTACAACTTAGGAGATGCATGCATGTGAGGGCAGAAGGGGTGGGGGTGGGGGGAGGGGTAGAGGTAAGGAGTGGGGAAAAGTCTGGTGTGCTCCTGGGAAAGGTTTAAAGGCTGGGGGCTTAGGGGAGCTCTTAGAGGGGGATCAATAGAATATTCATCAGCTTTATGTTGATTTACCAAAATGAGATTTATTCCCTTAACTTGGGTGTGGTTGGTAAACGGCACTAAATGGATTTCTGCCATCTATCTCCTGAGTAGGGTGATATAAGCTATTTACCCTCTGGTTGTGGAGAAGTGCCTATCATTTACTCGTAAGTGTCCCTGGTTTAGGGAAGATAGTATTTACTAGATGGCTGCAAATAAAAACAGAGCCCGCGCATTGATCCCATGACTGTGTTGACTGGGTGTGGATGGGGGATATGCACATGCCTATAAAGCTGGGTTTTGGATTGTTGTTTTTGTCATTTAAAGAGAGACCAACACAGCCTGACCGGCATGACTCAGTGGTTGAGTGTCAACCTATGAATCGGGAGATTGAAGTATGGTAGCAACCATCTCAGGTAGAAACTGTAGTTTAACTCTAACCTGTTGTTTGGCTTAACAATAGAAAAGTTCTTTTGATTTTCTGAATTGTATAAATCATCCCATTCGATTGAATGACTATCCCATTGATTGTTATCTTACTGGTTTTAGAAAGCACATTCTTCTGTACCTGGGAAACAGGACAGCACAATTATCCTAAATTGTCTTAGTGGCCACAGGTAATGCGTTCCAGTTGACTCAGTGGTCCCAAGACCAGGACAGCACAATTACTCTAAATTGCCTCGATGGCTCTAGATAATGAATTCCTGGCAACTCAGTGGTCTTGCGACCCGAGGGCTTTAGATAATGTGTTCCTGTCAACCCAGCGGTCCCAGATAATGTGTTTCTGTCTGCTCAGTGATCTGGAGACCCAAAACTGTAATTACCAAGCTTAATTCTGCTTCGGTAAACTGCTTTTTGTGAACCAGGTTCCTCATTCCAAATCCTGGGATGTAATCAATACCTTTGTGATTTTTGCCTATATAACCCTGGTTTTTCGACCATCTTATTACTATGAGATTTGGGGAATGGCCCCTCATAGTCCCAGATTGCAATAAATGTGACTTTAATTCGACTTCTTGAGGCGTCCTTCTGTGATTCTTGGGGTACATTACAACAAGATCGCGGTTTGATTCCCGGGGCACCTGCCCAGGTTGCAGGCTCCATTCGTGCAGGAAGAGGCAGCTGATTGATGATTCTCTTTCATCGTTGATGTTTCTATCTCTCTCCTTCTCCCTTCCTCTCTGAAATCAATAAAACATATTTTTTTTAAAAAATAAAGAGGGACCAATATGCCTTTTCTATAGTCATTCTTGTTAGTAGCTTTTAATCCTTTTATTATTAAAAGGGTTGCATCTTGAAATTAAATAGGTAGATAATTTTAGCAACAAGTACAATGCAGATAAATATCTTTGGAAGGTAAAATCCTTATTAAATAAAATGAATTTTTGTAAGTTTTGAACTGTTTAAATAAACTTTCACCTCATTGTCTTTTCATTTGTCTGCTCAATAACATTTTTAAATACATACATCACCTTGCAATTGTTTAAATTCTAAGCTATAATTATACATATTTAATATAAATAACTATCCTTTTAGCAACTGAAATTGGAAATGGGAGGACATTTTTCCCAAATGACCAAGTTGTATGGGATCTGCAAGCGCAAAAGAAACATTTGTGTAAGTGAAAATGGCATGGTATCACTTAGTGCAGCCTAACTTCTACTTGACTTGGGATATCTGTAGCTTTATCTCTGTATCTGTGACTGCTGCATCCAGCTTTTACAGAAAAGTATTTTTTTTTGGAGCGAGATTACCCAACCCACTTTTTCACAATATCTTTGGTGGGTTGTAAATATGATTTTCTCTGCTTTCTAGTTGTAGAAATAGCATACGTAGCTAGGTGATTTATCTCAGGTCTCCACAGATGTGATATGGGAAAAGGTAAATGCGACTGGAACCAATGTTGAATATAGTCTTGATGTTGGACATTCACCTTCTATGCAAATATTTCTTCACTTTTGGTTTGCTTTCATGAGTCATTACGTAAAAGCAATTGTACAACTGCAGGGTGTGGATTATCAGCTGGTCTCTGCCTGCTGGGGAGGCAATTTAGACCCAAGATTGCAGCAACAGGTCATGTGCAGTAACTAGGGCTATGATTTTTTTTTTCATTAGGAGAATGAAATAACTTTATTTGTGTAGACAGGTTGGAAAAATGTCTGGGCCATTGCTCATGGCTACTTATATATTTTTTTTAAATTCTTTATTAGTTAAGGTATTACAAATGTGTCCTTATCCCCCCCATTAACCCCCATCCTCCCTCGATTTCTAATACCGACTTCTGCACATGGAGCCACGAAGTTTCAATCGCACTGTACGTGTGCGCCTGCACATGGTATTTTGTGGAAGAGCCACACTCAAGGGGCCAAAGAGCTGCATGTGGCTCACGAGCCGCAGTTTGCCGACCACTGACTAACCCAATAGCACCAGAGAAGAGATGGATGCTAAACACGTACAGAATGGCCTACTCCTTGCGCATTGTTCCCCTGTGGCTAGACTGTGGTGAGCCTTGCTACTGAGAAAGTACTTGCTACTTAAGAGGCTGGGGTAGCATCAGCATCCTAGACCTGCTGAATCAAAATTTGCCCTTTAACAAATCCCCTCCTAATGTAAGGATAACTTAAAATTTGAGAGGCACTCAGGGGATTGTCAAGGGTGGGAAAAAAAGGAGACATATGTAATACTCTTTATAATACTTTAAGCAATAAAACAATTTTAAATAAATAAATAAATAAATGAAACCTCAACAATAAAAACCTTCTATAAAAAAAAATTTGAGAGGCACTGATCTAGGCCCATAATTGTATTTGATTTCTACAAATTATCCACTGACTCAGGCTATCGCTTTTCCTCTCCTACCCACTGCTCCTCCTCTTCCCTTTCTTCTTCTTCCCCTTCTTTTTTTTTTAATGTCTTTATTGATTTCAGAGAGAAGACAGGAGAGGAAGAGAGAGATAGAAACATCAATGGTGAGAGAGAATCATTGATCAGCTGCCTTCTGCACACCCCACACTGAGGATCCAGCCCACAACCCAGGCACATGATGGGGAATCGAACTGTGATCTCTTGATTCATGGGTCAACACACTCAACCACTGAGCAACATCAGCCAGGCTTGTCATTTTTTCTGTGCAATTTTTCCCCCATGTGTCTGAAAGGAAAACTGATGAGGCCTATCCAATTTTGGGGTTTAAGTATGGTATTTTTCTCCCCCATTTATTTAGATATAACTGACATATACATTGTGTAAGTTTACGGTGTTTAACGTGTTGATTTGATACATTTATATATTTCAAAATGATTACCACCAAAGCATTAGCTACCATCTCCACCACATCACATAATTACCATTTATTTCTTGTGGTGAGAACATTGAAGATTTATTCTCTTGGTAGGGAAGTGGAGTTGGGAAAAATGTATGGGGGATAAATGGTGATGGAAAAATATATACATACATACATACATACGTACATACATAAATATTAAATGAATAAATATAAAAGAAAATATTTCTTCTCTTAACAACCTTCTTTTTTAAAAAAATATATATTTTATTGAATTGATGTTTGTTTTTTTGTTTAAAATATATTTTATTGATTTTTTTACAGAGAGTAAGGGAAAGGGATAGAGAGTTAGAAACATCAATGGGAGAGAAACATCGATCAGCTGCCTCCTGCACACTCCCCACTGGGGATGTGCCCGCAACCAAGGTACATGCCCTTGACCGGAATCGAACCCGGGACCCTTCAGTCCGCAGGCTGACGCTCTATCCACTGAGCCAAACCAGTCAGGGAGCAACCTTCTTTTTCTTGTTTGTTTATTAATCCTTACTCTAGGGTTTTTTCCATTGATTTTTAGAGTAGAAAAGAGGGAGGGAGAAGGGAGAGAGACAGACAGACAGAGAGTGAGAACATTGATGTGAGAGAGACACATCAATTGGTTGCCTCCTGAATGCACCAGACCAGGACCAGAGATGGAACCTGCAACCCAGGTACGTGCCCTTGACCTGGAATGGAACCCTAGACCCTTGGCCCACCAGCTAGTGTTCTAACCACTAACCTACATTGCCAGGGCAACTTTCTTCCTTTCTTTCTTTCTTTCTTTCTTTCTTTCTTTCTTTCTTTCTTTCTTTTTTTAAGAAAAGTTTTTAAATGACCTTTTCAACAGACATTAAAAAAACTTCCAGATACAGTCTGTTCAGTTGTCTCAAAGGATGTCTAGAAAAAGCCTTGAGTACATATGCTCCATCGTTTGGATTTTTTTTTCATCTTCAAAGATAACCAAAGTATCCAAATTCCCTTATCTATTTGAAAATACTAGATGGTATCCCCAGAAGATTTTAAAAAGCATACCTTAATGTATCATCAAAGCTAAGGTTAAATTTAAACGTATCACTATGCTACATACTATGTAAAAATATCACAAAGGTGCTCAAACTGAAAGGAAAGTTTCTTCTGCCTCAGTGTGACTCAGACAGGATCCAAGAGGAGTTTTACACAGTCTCCTTTCTGGGTTTTACGGAGAATTTGCCCTTCTGTGTTAGCCTCTTACGTCACTTAAAGGGGCACAGGAAAGGGCATCTTAGCAACTTTCAGGTATATAATACAGTATTATTAGCCATAATCGCCATGCTGCACACTAGATCCCCACGTACATTAGATTTTGTGACTGTGCGTACCCTTTGACCAATACCTCTCCATTTTCCCCAACCTCCAAGCCCTTGTAACCACCACTCTAATCTCTCTTTCTCTGAGATCAAGCACCTCTTACTCCTTAATAATTCAGGGCATATTTCCTAAGAACAAAGATCTTCTCTTATGTAATCACAATACAGATATCCAATTCATAAATTTACCATTGATATAATACTGTTATCTAATCTACAGTTCATATTCCACTTTCAGCATTTGTCTCAAGATGTCCTTTCTAGAAATTTTTTTTCTGATACAGGATCCAGTCCAGGAGCACAGGTTACATTTAACTGTGTAACTGTCTCTTTAGTCTCCTTTAATTAAAACATTTTTTTGTCTTTGTCTCCCAACAACAAAGAAAAATGGAGTGACATTTTTAAAGAGTATAGGTCAATCATTAATTTTTTATTCTTAGACTTACATTATATATTTTCCCCCTAATTTTTATCATGTTTTACTCTATAGTGTTTTTTTAATGGGCTTACATTCTCAATTTTAATATAGTCAAATTCATTAATATTTTCTCTGTTTTTTTGTTTTTTTTTAATAAAACTCCTTGCTGCTGGGCTGGTAAGTCTCTGTGGTTGAGCGTTGACCCATGAACCAGGAGGTCATGGTTCGATTCCCAGTCAGGCACATGCCCGAGTTTTGGGCTAGATCCCTAGTGCGGGGCATGCAGGAGGCAGCTGATAGATGATTCTCTCTCATCACTGATATTTCTATCTCTCTCTCCCTCTCCCTTCCTCTTTGAAATCAATAAAAGTATATATATTAGGAATGGAGTTTTTATCATTGATGTTTCTCTCTCCTTCTCCCTTTCTTTCTGAAATCAATAAAAATATATTTTAAAAAAATGTTCAAATTCTAAACCCCATATCTGTGAATATGGCTTAATATAGTCAAATTCATTAATATTTTCTCTGGTTTGTTTTTGTTTTTGTTTTTTTAATAAAACTCCTTCCTGCTGGGCTGGTAAGTCTCTGTGGTTGAGCGTTGACCCATGAACCAGGAGGTCATGGTTCGATTCCCAGTCAGGCACATGCCCGAGTTTTGGGCTAGATCCCTAGTGCGGGGCATGCAGGAGGCAGCTGATAGATGATTCTCTCTCATCACTGATATTTCTATCTCTCTCTCCCTCTCCCTTCCTCTTTGAAATCAATAAAAGTATATATATTAGGAATGGAGTTTTTATCATTGATGTTTCTCTCTCCTTCTCCCTTTCTTTCTGAAATCAATAAAAATATATTTTTTAAAAAATGTTCAAATTCTAAACCCCATATCTGTGAATATGGCCTTATTTGGAAATAGGGCCTTTGCAGATGTAACCAAGATGAGGTCATTAGGGTGGTCACTAATCCAACATGACCGGTCTCCTTAGAAGAAGAGAAGAAGAAACACAGAGCCAGACATGCACAGAGGGAGAACAATGTGAAGACAGACACACAGAGAGAATGCTACCTGAGGATGGAGGCAGAGATTGGAGTGATGCTTGTACAAGTTAAGGAATGCCAACGATTGCTGGCAACACCAAAAGCTAAGAGAAAGGCACAGAGCAGATTCTCTCCTTGTGCCTTCAGAAAGAGCATGGCTCTGCTGGCGCCTTGATTTTGCACTTCTGGTTTCCAGAACTACGACAGAATACATTTCTGTTATTTTAAGCCACCAAGTGTGTGGTTCTCTGTTGCAGGACTCCTAGGAAACTAATACAGTGTCCTGGCCGAAGTTGCTGAGAGAAGCTGATTGGCTTCCCTCTGATCAGCCTCACTTTGCTTCCCAGCCTTGGCATCCAGGAGTGGGGCAGTTGGACCTACCTGTCTAACACAGGAAAGCCTGCAGTCTAGGACCCACTGGAGAAAGGCCAGTGAGTGTGGCCAGTGGATTGAAGACACTGAGCGGAAGAAGACTCACCCTTCAGGTCCCCATTGGCTTGAGCCGGAGTTGCAGGAGGCACAATGAACTCTAATAAAAAGTTTCCCATTTCTTCAGCCATAATGGAGGAGTCTTGATATTTGATCACAGTGGAAATGGAAGCTTCTCACAGTTGAACGCCGACCACTGAAATAATGTTGACCAATACTGCCGTATGTTGACGAAATATCTTAATTTCTCCGTGCCAGACACTCTTACAAGATATGGTTCCACAGGAGAAGGAACGCTGTCTGGTTAATAAACTAGCAACTCCAAGGCACAAATATGCCAAACAAAATGGGCTACGCAGAAAAATTACTAATCTGTTAAATGTAAATGGATTAAATTCCCCAGTCAAAAGGCATAGGGTAATATAGAGAACAACTTAGACTGAGGAAAAGGGACAGACCCAAAGACTGAGAAACAGCGATCAGGTTATCAATCCCCAGAAGGGAAGTAGGGGAGGGCGAGGGTAAGGGGAAGAGATCAACCGAAGGACTTGTATACATGTATATAAGCCAAACCAAAGGACATGGACAAAAGGGGGATGGGAG
>NW_006286587.1:3066937-3068992 GCF_000327345.1 Myotis davidii | reverse complement strand
ACGCCTGAGCCTTTCCCTCCCCCTTCCTCTGCCCCCCCACCCCCCCCCCCCAGGCGCATTACCTTTGCCTTTCGCTCTCCGAAGCTCCAAGGGCCCCTTGCTGCTTCTGTAACTTGTTTCCTGAGCCTACGCAGCCCAGCTGGCTCACTTCTACTATCTCTGTAACTTTCTAAATAGACTTTCTCTTATAATTTGAAGGAAAAAAATAAAAGTATTAATCTGGGCTCTTTATGGCAACAACAGGCAGGATAGAGATTCAACAATAAAAACAAAACAATGAGCATCACCACCCGAAGACCTTATGTGGGGTGTATTGTGTTTCCACGATCAGATTGAAAAAGCTGAAACGGGAAAAATCTTTTTCTGGAGCTTTTTTGCCATTCTTGGAATTCCTTCACATTCCAGCTGGGAAAATAGGCCTCGGGATTTGCGGAGCCAAGTTATGAATCATTCCCCCAAAATAAATAATAAAAGCTGAATTTGAGTCAGACCAGCAAAACCATCAGCTGTCAGTCTGGGAGCTGTGGTGTGCTGGTAAGCAGCCAGCAACCAGTTATCCAAGAGGAAAGGCCCTGATTGGCAATGTTTGCTGGATTTTGACACCATGGCTAATTTCAAACCACCAACCTGAGGACAATGAACTTGAAGTTGGATGGAGATGTGCACAACTGACACTCGAGCTAGCTTTTGTACCCTATTGCTTAAGAGTGTCTTAATAGTTGTCCTTGACATCTGTAGAGAACTTTAAAATTTTTACTTATACCAGGTGTTTTACATAAGATCTCATTCATACTTGACATTCTTTTCTAATCCTTACACTTGATGAGCTAGATACTCTCTGTATTCTATAGACCATAAAGTTGAAAGCCTAAAAAAAATAATCAGTTGATAAAGCCAGGTAGTGGAGCTGAACTAGGCAAGTTATTTAACTTGAATAGCTTTTGTTTCCGTTTTTGCAAAATGGTTGGGAGGATTTAATAAGCTAATGCACGTAAAATTCTTAGCACATTGCCTGATATGCAGTTTTCTCCATTCCGAGAGCAATAAATATTCATTGTAGAACATTAGAAAGTACCAATATGCAAAAATGAAAAAAATTTAAAATACTTCTGACTACTAACAATCAGGGTGCAGCATTCTGGTTGTGGCTTAAATATGATTTATGAATGGCAGTCCAAGCACATGAAATAATTTTTTCTAAATGAGGAAGCATTTGAGCAATTGTTGAAAGCAATTCTGTTTGGATCAGGATGAAAGCTTAGGTTGCACACCAATGTATGTAAATTACTTTTTAAAATAAATTAGAACAGGAATAATACGTCATTGTCACTGGGGGTGCTGTGATGTTCTCTCTGGAGAGGGAGTCCTAAGAAGGAGTGCAGTCAAACCCAGGGCATTTAACAACTATAACGGGATACGCACGGGGACATGTGGTACTGGTAAATTACACCTCTCACGAATGCTGCAAGAGAGATGGAGGGAGAACTGAGTTGGACAAATTCATGGTTAGACAGGGAGAGCTATTGTGTTTCCTGCAAACCCAGTCTCTTGTAAGAGCTCCCTGGAGCACTGTGTTGAGAAGGGCAATGTGGCCTTTCTCTGGAGCAAGAGGTTGGGGGCAGGGGATGTGGGAGGTTGGCAGGCCAGCCACACCCTTGATCGGGGTGTGGGGGCTGATTGGGGTGTGGTGGGCCGATCAGGGGAGGGGCCAGCCGGTGAGAAGGGCCCTGAGTAGTTGGCAGGCCAGCCCCACCCCCTGGTCAATTTCCATATTACCCTTTTATTATATAGGGGTTTTTTTTTCATCTTTATTGCTGAAAGTATTACATATGTCCCATTTTCTTCCCACTGCCCCATTCTAGCCCCTCCCACCCCCTGCTCAGGCCTTCACTACCCTATTGTCTGTGTCCACAGGTTATGCACATATGCATTCAAGTTTGTTGGTTGATCTCATCCCACCCAGCCAGCCTTCCCTCTGAGGTTTCTCAGTCTGCTCCATGGTTCTGTGCCTCTGGATCGATTTTGTTCAACAGTTTATTTTGTTGATTAGGTTCC
>NW_006286587.1:3064830-3065781 GCF_000327345.1 Myotis davidii | reverse complement strand
GTTTTGTTTGGCTTCTATATTGTTACAATGTTTCTTAAACTGCAGGCTCAGAGGCCGGCAGCGGCAGGTGGGGAAAGTTGGCTTCCTCCGTGACTGAAGCAAGAAAGCCTCATGTTCGCTTCAAGCTGCCTTGCTGCCGGCCGCCATCTTGGCTGGCAGTTAATTTGCATATCGCCCTGATTAGCCAATGGGAAGGGTAGCGAAGTTACAGCTAATTACCATGTTTCTCTTTTATTAGATATGAGATATATATATATATATATCTCTCTTAGAGGCCTAGTGCACAAAAATTTGTGCACTTGGGTGGGGGGAAGGTCCTTCAGCTTGGCCTGTACCCTCTTGCAGTCTGAAACCCCTCAGGGTATTGGGCTTAAGCTGGCAGTCAGACATCCCTCTGGCAGCCCGGGAGCCCTCCGGGGATGTCCACTTGCCAACAGGGAGCAGGCCTAAGCTGCAGTTGGACATCCTTAGTGCTGCTGAGGAGGCGGGAAAGGCACCTGCCACCACCTCCTGGCAGCTATCAGGTGGCTTGTGACTGAGCAGAGGGGGCCACCAAGGGGCATCTCCTACATTGAGCATATGCCCCCTGGTGGTCAGTGTGCATCATAGTGACCAGTCATTCCCAGTTGTTCTGCTGTCAGGGTCAATTTGCATATTACCCTTTTATTATATAGGATAGAGACCTGGTACATGGGTGGGGGCTGGCTGGTTTGCCCTGAAGGGTGTCCCGGATCAGGGTGGGGTCCCGCTGGGGTGCCTGGCCAGCCTGGGTGAGGGGCTGATGACTGTTTTTAGGCTGGCCTGTGACTGAAGCTTCCAGCCTCTCCTTTTTTTCTTTTTTCTTTTATTCTGGGATTTATTTACCTTCTATAATTGAAACTCTGTTGCCGTCACTGGCGCTCCCAGCTCTGAGGCCAAGGCTGGCAAAGCAGGTATCTGGGGCTTGTTTAG
>NW_006286587.1:3063196-3064783 GCF_000327345.1 Myotis davidii | reverse complement strand
TATGGGTCCATACTGGGGTGCCTGGCCAGCCTGGGTGAGGGGCTGATGGCAGTTTTCAGGCTGGCCATGGCTGCGGGCTGGAAGCAGGTATCTAGGATTTATTTAACTTCTATAATTGAAACTTTGTTGCCTTGGTCTGTCTCAAAACCTAGGTTGCCCCTGGTAACTCAGATTTTCAGCCCCTCCTTGAGTGGAGGCCACGCCAGCTGGAAGCAGGTATCTGGGGAATATTTATCTTCTATAATTGAAACTTTGTAGCCTTGAGCAGAGCTCAGGGCCAGCTAGGGCAGGTGGAAGCTTGGCTTCCTCCATTGCCGGGGCAACTCAAGCCTCCTGCTCGCTCCAGCTCCGTGGCCGCCGCCATCTTTGTGATGGAGTGAGGGAGTGATGGTTAATTTGCATATTAATCTTTTATTAGATAGGATATGTATGAATATATATATGTATGTATATACATACACATGTGTATCTGTGTGTGTGTGTGTACACACACACACACACACACACACACACATATATATTAGAAGCCCATCCAGGGAATCGCTCTTCTGGGTCACGTTCTCAATCATTTCTATGAGCCTGAATTCCCCTGAGGGGTCCTGGATTGAGAGAGGGCACAAGCCAGGCTGAGGGCCTCACCCATGCAGGGGTGGGGCCAGCCTGCCAATCTCCCACATCCCCTCCCCCTGGCCAACCCAGCCCAATGGGCCCTGATCAGGGCAGGCCAGCAGGACCCACCCATGTGCAAATTCGTGCACTGGGCCTCTAGTAATCCTATATAATAAAGAGCTAATATGCTAATTAGACCAAACAGCAGAATGACCATCTGGACAAAGCAGAGGCTGCCAGGGCTGGCTGGGGCTGCGAGGGGTTGTGAGAGCCAATCCCCTTTGCACAAATTTCGTGCATTGGGCCTCTAGTAATAATAAATAATAAATAAATAAATAAATAAATAAAATGTATGACTGGGACAATGGCTGAGTAACAGAGTGGTGGCGTCTGTGTTGGGTTAGCATGTGCATTCAAAATTAATTTTTAAAAAAATCACTGTGTGGGCCATATTTCCACAGTTGTGGGTCAGATAAGTCATTGGACTAAATGTCATTGTTGATAACCAGAGTGGTACTCCTATAGGACAAGGTCATATGGGTATAAGAACAGGCCATGCAGTGGAACCCACAGCAACTGAATCCCTGCTTCTCAAATGGGTACATGCAGCCTTGTTTATTATTAAACTAGGGACCCGGTGCACGAAATTCGTGCACTGGGTGGGGGTGGGGGGGAGTGTCCCTCAGCCCAGCCTGCCCCCTCTCACATACTGGGAGCCCTCAGGCGTTGACCCCCCTCAATCTCCAATCGCAGGATCGGCCCCTTGCCCAGGCCTGACGCCTCTGCCAGAGGTGTCGGGCCTGGGCAGGGGACCCTCATTTCCCCCATCACTGGTTCTGCCCCCATCCCAGGCCTGATGCCTCTGGCCCAGGCGTCAGGCTTGGGCAGGGGACCCCCAGACCCATCTGATTGCTGGCTCTGCCCCTGGCCTAGGCCTGATGCCTCTGGCCCAGGATTCAGGCCTGGGCACGGGACCCC
>NW_006286587.1:3054947-3062874 GCF_000327345.1 Myotis davidii | reverse complement strand
TCCGATCACTGTCAGTGGCAGGGGGCTTCTTCCTGCTTTCCCTTTCGCCTCCCTGCATTGTGCCTACATACGCAAATTAACCGCCATTTTGTTGGCAGTTAACTGCCAATCTT
Source organism: Myotis davidii (assembly GCF_000327345.1). Classification (NCBI taxonomy): domain Eukaryota; kingdom Metazoa; phylum Chordata; class Mammalia; order Chiroptera; family Vespertilionidae; genus Myotis; species Myotis davidii. The sequence goes on along the minus strand of NW_006286587.1, from coordinate 3,062,761 downwards.
AGTTGGCAGTTAATTTGCATATAGCCCTGATTAGCCAATGAAAAGGGTATCGTCATACACCAATTACCATTTTCCTCTTTTATTAGTGTAGATACTGATATCTAGAACCAACACTTAATACCTTTTCCTGAAATTTTCAGTGATTTATATGAGCATGTTTATACTTGCTATGTACCAGGTATTATGCTGAGATGCAAAGATTACTAATGACATATAGTCCTTGCTCTTAGGGCTTAATTACAGGAGGGAAAAATAGAGATACAACAGATAAAAGCAACAAAGTGTTAGTTCTCATTTTCATTTCAGAGGTAAAGTAATAAAGGAATGGGGTGAGCAAGCAAGTCGACAGTAGATTGGGAAGCAGATTCATTGCCTCCAATTTCCTCATCTAAACCATCCACGTAATAAACACACTGCCATTGCCAAGAACCTCTGCCTTCCTGACTTCCGTCCCAGCTCTCCCTGGCCCACTGACAGCCTGGTATGAGCAGTTGGGTTTTTGAGCCTGGTGTGTGGTAGCAGTGCTGTTAGCATTTTTTTGTTCAGAATAAGGATATATTCTGAAAAGAGAAGCTCATTCTGCATTCATCAATATTTTCACTAAAGTGATACAGTGGCAGTCAATTATTGAACAATTTGAGCAATAAAGGGAATTCCCTTGGGGAATTCATATTAATGCAGAATGCAAAAGACTGAAAGGTATTTGGAAAGACAAAAAATTATAAGAGAAACAGACTAAAAAAAAAGGCTCAGTTCAGTGTTTTCTTTCTGTTTTTGTTAATCCCATAGAGGGTATTTTTCCCACTGATTATTAGAGAGAGTTGAAGAGAGAGAAACATCTATGTGAGAGAGACACATGGATTGGTTGCCACTCCCACACACCCTGACCAAGGCTGGGTATGGAAACTGCAACCCAGGTATGCACCCTTGACCAGGAATCAAACCCAAGACCCTTTGGTGCTCAGGCCAATGCTCTAACCACTTAGCAACACCAGTAAGGGCAGTGTTTTCTGATATAACTTTTGTTTCTTAATTTTACACCCGCTGGACTCCTAAAGAGTCCATAGGTCAGACACTCTTCAGATTTGCCATTACGCCAAATTGATAACCATGAGTTGAGGGTTTTTCCCAGGGTAGTGTCTCACGACACCGAAAAATGAGCTCTGCAGAAGATGTAAGCAAAAGTGTGGGAAAATTATTACAAGCAGATTCAGACTCTCCTCACGGGGAGGGGGCCCAATAATGGGATGCCCTTTAAAGCCTTGTAGTCCAGGGGTTTATATTTGCTACAAGCCTGTTTCTGTATCTATCCATGTCATCACCTGATTGATTCCCTCAGTTGTTCTTGCCCAGCAACAGACCTGAACTTTCCCTGTTTCTTTTTTTTTTGTTCTTTCAGTTTTTTTATTTCAAGAAAAATGATTTTAAATATAATAATGTTACATGCAACAAACTTTAATATTTCAAGGAAAAGACCTTAAATATAATAATGTTACATGCAATAAACATTAATATCTCAAGAAAAATGATTTTAAATATGTTACATGCAATAAACATTAATATTTCAAGAATAGAAGGATTTTAAGTATAATTATATTACCAAAAGTGTACCAACATAGTATGATATCACAAAAGTTGTAGAAAATATTAAAAATCTGCAAATAACAGGATTATTTCTATTATATTCTAATATATATTTTTTCCCTCTGGCTCTATTTTTGTTAATCAGTTTATGTTGTTCATTATATTCCACCAATGAGTGAGATCATATGATATTTATCTTTCTCCTACTGGGTTATTTCACTTAGCGTGATGCTTTTAAAGTCTTTTTTGTTGGATATGAGTATTGCTATTCCAGCTTTTATTTTTTATTTTTCATTTGCATGGAAGATTTTTTTCCATTCCTTCACTTTCATCCTGTGTGTGTCTTTTGTTTTGAGGTGGGTCTTTTGTAGACAGCATATAGTTGGGTCATGTTTTTGTAGCCATTTAGCTACCCTACACCTTTTGATTGGAGCATCTAATCCATTTACATTTAGGGTTATTATTGATAGGTACTTATTTATAGCCATTTTAATTCTGTATGACTAGGTTTCTCTCTCTGTTTCGTCTTCTCAGCAATCCCTTAAGCAATCCCTTTAGCATTTCTTGTAATGCTGGCTTAGTGGTGATGAACTCCATTATCCTTTTTTTGTCTGGGAAGCTCTTTATTTAACCGTCTATTTTGAATGATAGCCTCGCTGGATATGTAACCGTTGTCTCAAATCCTTGCTTTCCATTACCTTGAGTAACAGCTCCCTTAAGCTGTCCTCTTGTTTTTAATTGTTTTGTCTTTTGGGTTCTTTAATTGAGGGATATTTTCAACTCTGTCTTCTAATTCACTGATTTGATCCTCAGCTTCGCCTAATCTGCTGTGTATTCCTTCCAATGTGTTCTTTATTTGTGTTATGTCATTCTTTATCTCAGACTGTTCTTTTTTCATAATTACTATATCTTTTTTCATATTGTTGCGCATTTTTAACTTCATTACTCTGAACTTTTTCAGATAAATTTATTTCTACTTCATTTCTCTCTTCTAGAATTCTCTTCTAGTTCTCTTCTAGAACTAGAATTCTCTAGTTCTTTCATTTGGGGGTTGTTTCTTTGTTTACTCATTTTGGTTGTCTGTTTAGATTTGTGACTATGTTTTAGGTAGATCCTTTATACCTCTCAATCTCTAGTGCAGAACAGTGTTGAAGGCTATTGCTGACTAATTGGATCAGGCAAAGACTCAAAGCCTCCAGAGACCACTTCTGTCTACAGACTAATAGGATTCTGACTTGAATTGCCCCCAGGTGTGGTGAGAATTTTTTCAACAGGGTGGGGCAGTTGCTTCTTCCTGGAGGCTAATTATTACTTCGAAAGGTGTTTTCCAATAGGGTGTGTCAACTGTATTTCCCCCAGGCAAGGCAGATGTCTTTGTGGGAAAGATGTCCTCCACTGTGTGAGGGAATGACTCAGACCAGGAAACTTGGGGTGTCTGCCTTCTGAGCTCTATCCCTAGAGTCCCCAGTCCTGGGTTCTGCTCTCACAGCTCTAGTCCACTTCATCCTCCCTCTGCCAGAGCACAAGGTGGGTGGCTCCACAGGGAATTTTTGTGCATTGTCCCTTTAAGAGGGTGCTCGAACTTTGAGCTTCCACTCCCTAGCAGACAGTACCCCACTGCTTTTCACAACTAGATATTATGTGGGTACCCTCCTCAGTTTGGTGCTCTCTGCTGGGGAGCCCAGCTTTGGGATTAGACCATAGTAGTTCTCAGTGGCACCCCCCCACAACCGAGATATCTCTCTGGGACTTTAGTTCCTGTCTGTGGGCACCTGGCCAGCCCTTTCGCACCACCGCCCCTCCTACCAGTCTCTATGCAGCCTCCACCTTTGGTCCTTGAGTATCAGGGTTCTCTCCTGTGAGTTTTCCATTGACTATTCAGAAAGCCTTTCCGTATTTCAGTTGTAATACCAGCTTGTTCCTGTGAGCATGTTGGTGCAGCATCCTCCTACTCTGCCACCATTTTTAATCTCTCCAAGTTAGTCAGATAATATTTTTTTTATTCTTGATCTCTCCCTACCTCTTTTCTCCTAAGACAACAGGCATCTTCTCTGTTTCTATGTGTTGTCTCTCTGTTCCTATGCTGAACTTTCTCTGTTTCTATGCATTTGTACACCTTGTTGCCTATTGCCCTTGTTGCTGCAGCCTCCCCCCATCTCCCACACACACACCCTTTATTTTCCCATGCCTCCCTCTTTGAGTCCAGAAACATTTTATTATTTCTGCTTGGTTGGTTTCTCTGATTAGGCTTGCTCAAACTGCCATGTCTGCCCCTGCTTATGTTCCACTTGCCTTTGTTTTGCCCTGCCCTATCTACCTGCATTTCAAGTTAATCCTCTCAAAATTATGTCACAGGTGCTGATTTTTCTTTAGAGACTGCTCTATGGTCTCCAGTTTCACTGCTATAGTAGTAACTTACAAACAGCACTCACTAATCAGGATGTTTCCGTAGAATGCTGCACTCACGAAACATGAACATTTGAATTAACACTGGTAGGGGGCTGGTGACCCACAAATGACTTCTTTAGAGATGAAAAGTTACTTACCTTAAAATTAAATGGACGATTTTCCCAATCAGTTATTAAAAAAATGGTTATTCTACTGTCCCTTTTTGTGGAGGAGACTCTATAGTAACTGACAAATCTTTCTAGATTATTCCTCCATTAAAAATAATTTTTTTGAAGCTCTCCCTTTTTAATTATGTATATTTAAAACTTGAGAAAGGAGGGCCTGACCAGATAACTCAGTTGGTTAGAGCATTGTCTCTATGTTACTGCAAAGGGGACTTGGCCCTGAGCGTCTGTCTAGGGCTGGCCGCAGGTGTGGGGCCTCTTCGTGCAGGAAAAATTTCACAACACGAGTCCAGGTGAGTTTTAGAGGATGTTTATTAAAGCTGGGGACAGTGAAACAGGAAGGGCTGGGGAAATGAGCCTAGGCTGGTCTGCTTTAGCTCCCCGAGGAGTCAGAGAAAAGAGGACCTTGGGGACAGGTTCAGGGGGTTTGCCTGGAATGAACTGTCAACTGCCCATTGCTGCTCTGGTTGCAAGCCTTGAGGGGAGGGGACCCTTAGAGTTTAGGAGATGCATGCCTATGAGGGATAGAGCTGGGGAGGGAAGGCACAGACCGCTGGGGCGGGAGAGCATGCACTGGACCTTTGTTTTGAGGGGTTTTAAAGGCTGAGGGTCTAGGGATCTCTTAGAGGAGGATCAATAGAATACTCATCAGCTTTATGTTGATTTACCAAAATGAGATTTATTCCAACTTCATCTGTCCTTGGGCATGGTTGGTAAATGGCACTAATTGGATTTCTGCTCTCTCCCGAAGTAGGGTGATTTAAACTATTTACCCTCTGTTGGGGAGGAGAAGTGTAAACTATTTACTCTTAAGTGTTCCAGGTTTGGGGAAAATAGGATTTACTAGATGGCTGCAAACTGCTGTTTAACTATCTGTCTCAGTTTTTCTATTTTGCTTGTCCTGGCTTACTGGCCTGTCTCACTGATACGCCAAGGTTGTGAGTTTGATTCCCTATCAGAGCACATACAAGAATCAATCAATGAATGCATAAATAAATGGAACAACAAATCTCTCTCTTCCTCTAAAATCAATCAATCAATAAAATTTTTTTAAAATGGGTAAAGAAATCTAATGGGCTCTAGCTGGTTTGGCTCAGTGGATAGAGTGTAGACCTACAGAATGAAGGGTCCCAGGTTCCATTCCCATCAAAGGCATGTACTTCAGTTGTAGGCTCAATCCCTGGCCCTCCTCAGGGTACGTGTGGGAGGCAATAAATCGATGTGTCTCTCCTACACTGATGTTTCTCTATCTCTTCTCCTCCCTTCCACTTTCTAAAAATGAATGAAAAAAAATATCTTTGGGTAAGGATTAAATAAATAACTAAATAAATAAGAAATCTAAAGGATAAATAACAGTAGGTTGATTATCTATCTATGCAGTTAGTTTGTCACAATTCAGTTAAGATGGGTAGTACCTTATTTCACCCATTCTAAGGTCTTCCTTTTATAATTTTAACCTGTGAAATTACTGGTGGACAGGCAGTGGTCTGACATACTGGTCATTCCTTGGGCTTACTTGAATGTGGCTGTTTTTCCTGCTGGCATGACTAAGAACTATAATCCCCGGGTGTCTCAGTGTACAAACCATTTGAGGAGCATTTGAAGATGGAGGAGGAGTACTGGCTATTGTCTATAGACCTTCATTGATACCTTCTCTTGGAATCAAAAATAGCAATGTCATGAAAACATGCCCAATGGGAATCAGTGGCTTGGAGAAAATCCCAGGGATATTACTTGAGCACTTAAAATATGCTACATCATTAATGTTATTGGATAATATTGTTTAGAAAAACAAGAATATTGCAATATTATCCAGGCTTGAACTATCAATGTGAAGAAGTTTGAGGAATACCTAACAAATTAATTATTTCACTGGTATTTTCTTTTGTATGCATGCATAACAAAACTTATGCCTCATAGGTGTAAAAGAATACTTTTAGTAAGTAGAGTGAAACACTCTAAGTTATAAGAAAGTATTATGGCATAGTTTAAAGGGCAGCACTTTTTAAAAAATTTTAGTATTGTCTCATGATAAACTTCTTAGAGTTGATGAAACTGGTAATTCCTTCACAAAACTGAGGTTGCAATCTTCTCCTAGGTTCGGTTCCTGGTTAGGGCTGAGTGCAGGAGGCAACACAATCAATGTGTTTCTCTGTCTTACCCTCTCTCTGCAGGAGGCAACACAATGTGATTCTCTGTCTTTGCTTCTCTCTAAAAATCAATGGAAAAATATCCACAAGTGAGGATTAAAAACACACACAAGCCCTAGCTGGTTTGGCTCAGTGGATAGAATGCTGGCCTGTAGACTGAAGGGTACAGGGTTCAATTCCGGTCAAGGGCACATGCCTGGGTTGTGGACTCCTTCCCCAGTAGAGTGTGTGCAGGAGGCAGCCAATCAATGATTCTCTCTCATCATTGATGTTTCTCTCTCCCTCTCCCCTTCCTCTCTGAAATCAATAAAAATGTATTATATATTAAACACACACAAACCATTGCATCATATGCCTATAGCAAAGACGGCAATTAATAATTATTTATTAACTGAATAGATGACATCGTCAGAAATGTCCAGGGATCTAATTCAAGCTCAGATATCAAATGTGGTCATGAACTAGATACAGTGGTTCTCAACCTTCCTAATGCCACGACCCTTTAATAGAGTTCCTCATGTTGTGGTGACCCCCCATTTCATTGTTACAAATTGAACATAATTAAAGCATAGTGATTCATTACAAAAACAATGTCATTATATACGTGTTTTCCGATGGTCTTAGGCGACCCCTGTGAAAGGGTCGTTGGACCCCCAAAGGGGTCGCGACCCACAGGTTGAGAACCTGTGATTACTAGAAGCTGTCTAAAGCTAAAGCTCATCTAAACCAAACACCTCATTGGGCTCATTCCAACCAATTTACAACTCAAGCTATCTCTCTTATGCGTCCCTCAATATTCCCTACAAAACTGGTTCTTTTTCATTTTCAGTATTTCACTAATTTTAAGGAATCTGATAACATAACTTTTATGTTAATGGTTAGCCAGAAATTAAATTTGATGCTGGAAAGGTAACAGTTTAAGTTAGGTACCTAGCAAATGCTGATCAATTGTCCTGAGACTATCAAAGGAGAGAAAAAAAAAAACTCCTGTTTTTTGTTTGTTTTGTTGTGTTTTGGTGGGGCCGATTATTATTATTTTTAAATAAGTAAACGACTACATCTTTGGCAGAGGATCCTTCTAGCTTTCAGAAAATTTCCCTCCAAGTTCAATTTGCATAAAATAACCTGGGGATCTTGTTATGCAGATTTCATTGGGCAGGTCTGTGATGGTCCTGAGACTGCAGTTTTGACCGCTCCCAAGTGATGCCGCTGGCTTTACACCGTACTTTGCGTTGCCAAACATAGCAATTCTCAACCGCCGTAAGTCATCTAATTCTCGCTTTCAACTTTAAAATGTGGCCCAAATGTGCTTGTTTTGCAAGAGAAAAATTCCCAGAAAACATCTGGCCTGCTAATTTTCTTCACCTTCGAACGGGGAAAAAAACGCCATTCAGATTTACATCTTCAGCCTCCACACTTGGCGACCTTAAATAGGCTCTGGGACCAAGAAGCCCGTCTAGGACCCAGCGCTACGTCTCCTCTGTATCGCTGTGCGCAGCGCGCCGCG
>NW_006286587.1:3049089-3054871 GCF_000327345.1 Myotis davidii | reverse complement strand
GCCGATTGGCCGGGAGGGCGCCGGGCGTGACGCAAGGCCCCGCCCCCCCGTCCGTCCGGCTCCGCCCCGCGGGGTGGCCTGGCGGTTTGGTCTGGAGCAGCTGAAACCGGTTTGAGCGCAGCCGCTTTCTGCAGCGGGTGGGCTGGGTCCCCCCAAGCCCGGGCCGGGCACTGCCTGCCGGGGGAAACACCGGCCTGGACGGTCCCTTGGGTAAGTCGGTGGGTAGCATCTTTATTCGACTTTTATTGTTTGCTGCCACGTTTCCGCTGGGCTGGCTGGCTAGCGCTTAGTTCCTCTCGGGGAAAACACTGTGAAGTGTTTTCGATCTACCGGCATGCAGAGAGCATAGGACCCCGGGAGTACACGGAGGACCGAGTTCCGGAGCGAGGACACACAAATGCAGCGGCGGACCCGCACCCACCCCGGGTCCCGGCCCCCCCGCCCCCCGCCACGCTTTTCATCGACCCCTGAGTCGCGGTGTTTTGACAACCGCTTATTTTCTGCCATTGCCGTAAGCACGAGGTCCAGGCCATGCTTGGATAATCCAGTTACTCTAAGAAACCCCAGTGCCGTGTTCTCCCAGGAAAAGGTTCCCGGAATAGACAGACTGCGGTGCCCTCGGCACAGTTTGAAGACGGCAGCTCTTCCTCCCCGACGCGCTCTCGTTTGCCCGATGAGTCGGGGAGAGAAAGCCTCCCTCCACAGGGTGCCTCGCCTGCCCCCCGCGGCAATGCTCCAGGGGAGGTCTGCCCTCTATGCGGCCCTGATTTGTAGAGAATTCTGTCACCTTGAGGCAGCTGTGGAGTCGGATGTGGCACCGGCAGAGGGGAGCTGATGGCCTCAGGCAGGCTGTTTGGACCTGAGGATGTTTTTGTGTTGCTGCTTTTTCTTTCTTTTTTTTTTTTAAGGATGTCTTTATCCTCGTCTTTCACCGTCCCCCTTCTTCTCCCCGGCTCCTGCCCTCTACTCCTCCCCTGCATGTTTCTCCATCTTGCTACATTTCTGACAGTTGTGACTTAGCTAAAAAGTCAATACCGGCTATCAGTACTTTTTCCAAACTCCTAATGTGCTGGCTACAGGTCACGCAATATAAACAGGTAGAACGGCACAAGGTCCTACCTGTTTTTGGTTTGGAGAGGCCCTGGCCGGGTGGCTGAGTTGGTCACACGTGCTAAGGTTGCGGGTTTGATGCCCCAGTCAGGACACATTCAAAGAAGCAACCAAGAAAGGCATAAATAAGTGCGACAACAAACTGATGTTTGTTTCTCTCTCTAAAAATTTTTTTTAATTAATTTGAAAAGAACTAGGGCGAGCCAGTATTCTAGACAAAATAAGACTTAGACAAGTTGGACTTAAAGAAATAATGACCACAAAATAAATCTCACAGTGGCAAAGTGAGAAAAACTTTATGTACAAAAAGTAGGTTGATGAATCTAATCTTGGTGTTTAACTTAACCAAGAAAAATATATGAAGTATATATGAAAAGGAAAACGTTTCGAAAGACTTTACTGCGTTGTTTAGAAAGTGATTAAGGCATTAACTTGGCTTAATGAAATCCAGAAATCCTTTCTTAATAAAAATTTCTTCATGTCTGCATACATTTTACTAAAACATTGGCTCAAAGTATACTGTGGTCAGAGTAGTGGGATCATAATGGTCCTCCACCAAAGAAATTAACTCAGGAAAATGTAGGCATTTCCTATAGTCCTTTCTTACAGCCAGTTATGATACTCAAAGCTGTTGGTGTCTAGGAAAGAGCAAAGAGAATCGGAAACAGCCTTTTCTTTGGAAAAAAATTGGGGGGAAAGGAAAACAGTGAGAGATGTTCTTTTTGGCGAGAGAAACATGTTTTAGCTAAAGATATCTTTAATTTAGCTCTAAGTTAAAATGTTCTTCTACCATGGTTTGCTTAAATCTCCTTTTTGTCCCCTAAGCTGGTAAACTAGTAAGGTCACATATTGAAATAGTTTCTTTGACTAAAAAAAGAGAGTAAAATTTATTTTGCGAGGTAGTGTAAACTCAAATATTTTAAAATGTAAGTTGCAAGGTCATATTTTGCTAGTTGCTTGAGTCTTTAAAAAATATTAAAGTAGTGTTAAATGCTACTCAAAATCTCAGATAAGAATGCTGTTTAATATTTATCTGAAAGAACGAAATGGAGGTTATATTAAAAAACCAAAAACCTTTGTCAGGAAGCAGTATAAAAGAGTGATAGGTGAGTTGATTAAATGATATATAAAATTACATATACAGTCAGCTCATGTATGTAGCATTTTTTATCTTATTTTATTTATATTTGGAAGACCTCCCCTGTTCAAGGTTTTTTGTTTCTTTTTGTTTTGTTTTTAACGAAGAGGAAGTGTTATTGGGTGTGTAAATTTCGTGTTTTCACCACAGAACAGTATTTTACTTAGTCACCACTGTTTTTGTGATAGCTGGTGCTTGGGTGCTTCAATCCTGCACCAGAATTTTGGCTTCTGTCCATGATCAAGTAAACTGCTGTAGCAGCAGCTCTCCCGGCTTTTATTGGTATGGTATTAAACTGGGGGATATGGGGTGGAAATTAAACAGAATTATACTACTTTTGGCAATATAAGTGGAAGATGATGCTTTGTTGACATTTGGGAAAGTTTTGTGGGGTTATCGTTGTGCTTTTTTAGCTTTGTATAGTACATTTACTGCAGCTGTGTCCAGCCAAGTTACTATAGCTGCTCTTACAAACAACCTTAAGAATAAGAGACTCAAGTTTAATGACCAATTGATTTCCCTTTTATTAAATTAAATTTAGATAATTTTCTCATTTAATGCAGTAGAAATTTAGAGATAATTTTTTATCAGTTAAATTTAATGCATGGGAATAATTACATCTGATTTCCCTAAAATTGGTTAAAATAGTATTCACCTATTAGTTGATCAATTTTGAATAACTGTGTACTGTAATTATGTGGACAAGACTCTCCTTAGTTGAGAACTGTGGTAGTAAACACTGGGTGAAAGTATGTTATTGGTTGAGATCAAGGTTGGTTATTCAGCAATTTTGCTGGATAATGGAGCTTTTGCTATGTCTCAAAATTAATTCAGAAACATAAAATTTAAGCTTTTATGCTAGCCTTAAGGTTTCTTTTTGATATAAATTTAAATGGAAGATTGCAGTGCTTCAATAAGCCATTTTATTAATTAGAAAAGGAAATATTTATACTCAGTGTTATATACTCAGATTCATATCAGATGTTATGTTAAAAGAACTTTTTAATATATGTTTTTTAATATATTTTCTTGATTTCAAAGAGGAAAGGAGAGAAAGAGAAAGATAGTAACATCAATGATGAGAGAACCATTGATTGGCTGCCTCCTGCACGCCCCCTACTGGGGATTGAGCCCACACCCTAAGCAGTTGCTCTTGATCCGAATTGAACCAGGGGCCCTTCAGTCCTCAGGCTGGTACTCTATCCATTCAGCCAAACCGGCTAGGGCAAAAGAGAACTATTAAGATTTTTGGATAATAATAGGCTATTTGGAGGGGTTAACAATCAAGGTATTTTTAGATTGAGGATATTTTTCAGCAGTGTTAGAACTGAATGTATGTGCTTTATTTTTTTTTAAATATATTTTATTGATTTTTTACAGAGAGGAAGGGAGAGAGATAGAGAGTTAGAAACATTGATGAGAGAGAAACATCGATCAGCTGCCTCCTGCACACACCCCACTGGGGATATGCCCGCAACCCAGGTACATGCCCTTGACCGGAATCGAACCTGGGATCCCCCAGTCCGCAGGCCGACGCTCTATCCACTGAGCCAAACCGGTTTTGGCTGGATGTATGTGCTTTAAATAGATCATGTTTACTCTTAGAAAGTACTAGTAGATTAGTGTCCTGGTCCCTGGAACATGCAGGAGGCAACCAATTGATTGTGTTTCTCTCACATCGATGTTTCTCTCTGTCTTTCCCTCTCTCTCCCACTCTCTCTCTCTCAAAAAAAAAAATTACTGGAAATATCCTCAGGTGAAGATTAACAACAACAACAAAAAGGAAGTAGATTAGATATCTTAGAAACTATTTTGAGGAAGGACAGATTTTTCTCCAGTGCAGAGTCTTGGGTTTTCTAACTGAAGTGGTCAAGCTGCTAAATAGGGAAGTCTTTATCCAAATATAACATGAAGCCACATTGACTCATGGTCCTGTTTATATATATTCAACATTTACATTTTCTGATTGATGTAAATGGGATAATATATAGTTTATAGCTAACATTGAGCCTGGACTCTATAAAACAATTTTTTTGAAAATTTATTTATTGATTTTTTTTTTAAGAGAGAGAGCGATGCATTTGTTATTCCACTTATTTATATAGCATTCATTGGTTGATTCTTATGTGTCCTGACTGGAGATCGAACCTGCAACCCTGGTGCTTTAGGACATTGCTCCAACAAACTTAAGCCATACAGCCAGGGTGAGCCCCCACTCTTTTTTTTTTTTTAATATATTTTATTGATTTTTTACAGAGAGGAAGGGAGAGAGATAGAGAGTTAGAAACATCGACGAGAGAGAAACATCGATCAGCTGCCTCCAGCACATCTCCTACTGGGGATGTGCCCGCAACCCAGGTACATGCCCCTGACCGGAATCGAACCTGGGACCCTTCAGTCCGCAGGCTGACGCTCTATCCACTGAGCCAAACCGGTTTTGGCGAGCCCCCACTCTTGATCCCCATAGCTGCCCCCTGTGGATACAAATTAATTAGAGATCAGGTTTCTCAATCTCAGCCCTGTTGATATTTGGAGTTGGACAGTTATGTGTCAAGAGCTGTTCTGTGTGCTTTCTATGGTGTTTAGCAGCTCTCCTGGTCTGTACACACTAGATGCCAGGAACATCTCCCCGGATTGATTGTGGCAACCATAAATGTCTCTCGACATTTGGAGGGCAAAATTGCCTCCAAGTGAGAACAGACTGATAGTTGCCAGGTGAGAGGGGAATTGGGTGATGAAAAAAATGAAGGGATTAAGAAGTACAAATTTGTAGTCACAAAACAGTCACAAGGGCAGCATAGGGAATGTAGTCAATAATATTGTGTTAACTATATATGGTGACAGGCAGATACTAGATTTATCAATCAGGGGGATTCATAAGTTATATTAATGTCTAACCTCTAGACTGTGCACCTGAAATGAATATAATACTGAATGTTGGCTATAATTGAAAAATTTAAAAACAAGCTGCATATTCACTTCATAAAAATTTTTTAAAAAATGCCTCCAGTAAGAATCACTACTATAAATCTATCTGCCTTGTCTTAGAAGTGTAGTAGCAGTATTTATTAAATGACCATTGCAGAATAGTGCTTGTGTTCACAGTGAGCCAAGGGAGAACAAAGGGGAAATAGAAGAATGAATCACTATGAAAGGTTCTTTAGGACTTAGGTATATGCCCTGATTGGGAATCGAACCTGCAATCTTGTGGTGTGTGGGGCAACACTCCAACCAACTGAGCCACCCGGCCAAGGCATGTTCTTTCTATATTTAAATTCTATAACCTTGAGAATTGACACTATATATTTAAAAAGAAACCTATTTCCTATCGTCCCTCAGGTACTTAAATTAGAGGATGGTAAACAGATTGATTTGGCTGGGGGAAATAGCAAAGAAGTGAAAATTCAGAAAAAATGTGGATAAGCAATTAAAGACATCACAGGCTTAGGGGTTTAGATTTCTGTAAATAAAGTGATTCCAAGAATATGGAGATTTAGAAGCCAAAATACTAGTAGGAGAATTAGGGTTATGAAT
>NW_006286587.1:3042802-3049037 GCF_000327345.1 Myotis davidii | reverse complement strand
TATATATATATATTTAATCAAATACAGGGTTTGGTAATAAATTGCAAAGTTGATACTCTAAGTCTGCAGAACTGGACTTGATGGTCCTAAGGATAATAAAGAGAAAATCTGAAGAGTGACTTGTAGTGGAAGGTGTTTGGTTGTCATTAGTTACAAGAAGCACATTCTCAAACTTGTTGCAGAACATGACTGGTTTGTTTCAGTGGGTGATACTTTGTTTTTTGGTTGTTTTCCTGTTATTGAAGTTAAAATCTTTCTGTTACGGTACAAATCTTCTCTTGAGCCTCTATTTTTCTCTATCGTTTTTTTCCTTTCACCATAACATGGGCCTGTGCAGGAAAGATAGGTTGAGTTTAGAACAGCTGCTTATCAGAAGAGAAAGTATGTGACAAGAGAATCTGCATCCTTTAAAAAAAGGGGGGGGGGGAGGGAAAGGTCACATTTGTTTTGCAATTTTTATGGTCCATATATTCTTATGGAACAGGTCTGTAACATTAAGTCCCTAAAACTTGCTAGGTACTTCCTAAGTAATTCAGTCCCTATATAAGGTCTGTGAAGTCTTTTGCTCACAAGTTAAGATTCTTTTTTTTTTTTTTTGCCATCCTAAAAATATTTATATTGAAGATTATAAAGCATGTATACTAACAAAATAGAAAAACATAATCAACTTTAAATGGTATACCTTAACAAATTTTTTTTTAGCTTAAATGGCAAAAACATTCCTTTATATTCACATCATAAATTTTATTGGACCAAGAAGCTGACAAGTTTGTTCAAAAGTGATAATGGACAGCATTTTTGTTTTTGTATAGCTGTCTAGAGCTAATATTTTCATATACTATAAATGACATCTTCTCTTTTTCTTCCTAGCACAACATCCTCAAATAAATCCATCAGAATGACACCTTCTCAGGTTACCTTTGAAATAAGAGGAACTCTGTTTCCAGGTATTGTAAATGAGCATTTTTCTTAACTGGTTTATCTTAAATATGGAGGTGTTGTTAGATGAAAATGTCTTTATGGTTTGTCTTATGTCCAAGCCAGAAATGTGCTTGGAGCATAGTAAACTCAGGGAAAAACAAACAAAAAAACTAGTATTTTCCAAGAAAGCTGTGATTTTATTTATTTTTGCATATGACAAAGATAATTGGGCTATGATGTTTAAATAGCATAAAAATAAGGGAAATTTTGCTAGTGCAAGAAATTAGAAAAATACTTGGTTAAGATAACTTTGTTCCCAATTTATAAATTTTTATTTTTAGCTTTATTGTTTTTTTTTGTTTTGTTTTTTTGCTGTCTACTTAAGCAGTGTGAAATAATTTTTATGTAAGAGAGCATGTCAAAACAGCATCATCCTGGGTTATATACCTTGTTTAATATACTCTGGCTATACTAGGCAGTTCCTCAAATCTGTTGCATTTCTTTTCTAGAACCATTGGGATTTTCTCAAATTATTTCCTCTAGATCTGTGCTCTACCCCACTTAACTTTCTTTACTGTAATCTCCCATACTTTCAACTAGATTAAGGTCCCTATTTATCCTTTAAGAAAGAAAAATCAGGGAAGGTATAATAACCTAAGTTTATTATAAGAAATATGGTTACTTTAAAGGATATAAGTATTTTAAATATTTTGACATGAAATCTTTGTACTCAATCACCCTGTGCTTTACGCATGTATTTAGAACTCTGAAAACTGAATGACTCTCATACCTATAATTTTAGTTAGGTTTTATAGCCCAAGCTTACAAAATGCTCATGCAGGTGGCTAAACCAACTGTAATTCTAGTTTTTCCAGAGTAGTGCCTAAAGCTAGAAACCGAGCTACTATCAGAATGTGGAGGAATTTGTCTTGACCTTTATCATTTGGGTTCAGTTCATTATATTTCTCTTTATGAACTTTAATTATATTAACTCAGAAAGTGTTGATATAAGTCAAAGACTTCCGTGTGTTTATATCCAGGAAGGTGGTAGACTTTTTAAAAAATACATATTTTTTAATGACTTCAGAGAGAAAGGGAGAGGGAGAGAGAGAGAGAGATACATCAGTGATGAGAGAATCATTGATCAGCTGCCTCCTGCATGCCCCCTACTGGGGACCGAATCTGCAATCTGGGCATGTGCCTTGACCAGGAATCAAACTGTGACCTCCTGGTTCATAGGTTGATGCACAACCACTGAGCCACACCCGCCTTGCAGGAGGTTTAGACTTTTGCTAAATAAAAGAAATTTAGCAAATATAGATAACTATATGTTGGTTTGTCTATTGATGAGAAGTGTTCTGATGACAGTCATTATTTTTATAAGGTGTACTAGATTTTTCAATGTCTTTTTTTTTTTAGGATATTTATTGTTGTTACATTGCTTCTGTCCCACTGATAATTTTCTTGATCTTTAACTTGCTAGTTTGAATTTCAGGAAATATAAATTATTATTTCTTTAGAATACTTGTATGCATTTAGCGATTGCCCCTTTAAATTGGAAGCTCCCTAGAGGGCAGTAACTGTGGTTTGATTAGTCAGTCATCTTGGTGCTTTTTATTGGCTCAATAAATATTTGAACAAATGAAGGAAAGTTCATTCCTCCACATCCCTCTTTTTCTCTGGTTTTGGGTATGTAAAGGTGGGTCAAGTTAATAATGCAGATGCTTGTGTAATACCTGAATCTAAACCCACGTTTCCAGTGGGGGTCCTCCATCTTTGCTAAAGGGTACTCTGCATCCGGTCAAACTAATACAACTGACTGATCTTTAAAACTAAAAGTGGGAACTTTTCTATTTATGCCACTGTAACTGGTGTTCTGTTTCTTTAGGAGAAGTTTTTGCTATATGTGGAAGCTGTGATGCTTTGGGAAACTGGAATCCTCAAAATGCTGTGGCTCTTCTTCCAGAGAATGAGACAGATGAAAGGTAAGCATCGAAATGTTAGGTTACAGAATAATTGCAATGTTCAGATTATAAATTGGGGTCTGTCTAAGATGGTTCGGTATGTTTTTCTTCTTTTAATTTTAATTTTTATCAAAGTTATCACATGTATGTAGATGATAAAGAGTGAAATAGCTTTACAAAGTTTGCTGTGAGGAAAAAGTTCATGTTCCTCAATTTCTACCTCTCAGATAACCATTTTCAACTCTTAGTTGGTTTTTCTGGTACCACTACATCTTACCTAATAATAGACAAACATGTAAATTGACCATCCCTTCGCTACGCTCACCAGCCAATCAGGAGAGTAAGCAAACTAACCCAACAAAGATGGTGGTTAATTTGCATACATAGGCTCGATGCAGCGGAGCGAGACGGAAGGCTCTGGCTGGAGCAGCGAAGGCCTGGGTCCTGGGTGCTGGAGGAAAACCGGTGCTGGCAGCCAGGGGAAGGGAAGGCCTATTGCATGAATCTCTTCGTGCAACGGGCCTCTAGTTTCTAAATAATAGACTTATATTGCTATTTCTTTTCTTTTTTTAACTTTTAGGCAGTATCTTTTGGTTTCTCAGTACATATTCTTGATAAAAGATTTAATTTTTGCTCTAAAGTAACTTTTTTTCAGATGTGTATAGTATTAACTGAAAGTAACAGAATAGAGCACATACTTGTTTAGATAGTTAAGCTAAGGTAATGAAATGAGTTCACTATGAACATTAAATACAGCACTAAACTTAGCATGGGTATATTGGTGCACTGGGCTGAGAAAGGTAGATCTGGGTGTCGGTTTCAGTTCTGCAGTTAACCGTGGTCTTGGGCACATCTAATATCTCTAGACCTTGGTTACCTCATTTACACAGTAAAGGGGTTAGGATAGAATCAGTGAATATCAACAAAGGTGGTGCTTCTCTACTTGGGAATATCTGGAAATGTTATGGGTTGTATGTGTGGGGTGGGGGGCAGAGGTGGTAAGGAGAGATGAGATTCTAAATAGTATATAAATACATGCAATACCCCTAGGAAGAAATACTAAATTTGGTGATTATGAAGCTCAAATTCTGTTTTCCTATGGAGCAGCACTACTAAAAGTGTGGCCTGTGGACCAGTGCTAGACAAAAACTTTTTTTTTTTAAATCAGTGCATGATGTGAGAAATATACACATTGAGAACAAGCATTTGGAAATGTTTATGGCAGTTTGACATGCTAGGGCATCCATGCATGTCACCATGGACACACCTTGTTGAATGGGTACTGTTGCAGGACAGATTGGGTAAAACAAATGAGCAAACAAAAACTGGTCCTTTGAAGCAGATGGCTTGAGAAGCACTGATGGCAAAGCAAAGGAAAATAAAACAATACCCTAATGTAAGCAAAGAAAAAGAAAAACATAAAAAATACATAGAACATCCTTGTCACTATTTGTCATTAGTGTGCACATTTTCTCAGCCACAAGTAAAGTTGGAATCACAGAGGAAAGGGATGTTGAGTCCTTTCAAGTGGCTATTTTCCCCTTGACTTTTCGGATCAGCCAGTTCTATGAAGTGAAACCCGAATTTTTCTGAACTGTTCCTAAAATACCCCTCTGCTCAGAACTTTTGAGCTTCCCTGTCACCTATCTTAAGTCCATTTCATCCACCCTCATCAAAGTGATGTGAATAACATGAGGTAACACCTAACAACTTAACTTGAGACCAGCCATTTTTCACATTGTTGGCATACACTGAAATATATTGATTCATATATGGCAGATAAACAGAGCTTCACAAGCAGAAAGGAAGTAGATAATACAAAATTATACAAGAAGATAATAGAGAATAGGTGGCCTTCGCATCAAAGTGTTCTGTACCCCTTTTTCACAGAGTCTCTTAAGCCTCTTCATACCTACAGGCTTGTGGTGACAAGAGCTTTGGTTTTTTTTTTTCTACTTAGTTAATTTGAAGGTCTTGGTATTGTTTCCTAACAATGCAGAAAATATGAGTCACTTTGGTTTTACTTGCTCTCCTTATAGATTTTGGGGAAGGATTTGAAGGCAATTCAAAATCATGCAGGGGCACTAAACCTTCTCACTTGCCTGGTTTATTTTTAATTTCATTAGGTTATGTTCATTCTTGCTCTCACTGAGCAGTGCCATTTCATTTTTAACTTTGCTACATTTGCTTGGAGAACTAGAGTGAAAAAGACTAATTGCTTTGCTTTCCATCTCTTTTCTTTACTTAGTGGTTGTTAACCAGAGGTACACATTAAAATAACTTCTGAGGGCTTTTAAATTATACACCTGCCTAATCATGACCAGTGTGGCTTAGTTGGTTGGCTATTGTCCTGTGCACCAAAAGGTTGCCAGATTGATTCCTGCGTAGGGCACATGTCTAGGTCTTAAGCTCTATCCCTGGTAGGGGGCATGCAGGAGGTAGCCTATTGATGTTTTACTCTCACATCTTCCTCTCTCTAAAAATCAATAAACTGTTCTTTAAAAAGATATACATATATATATATTCCTAGACCTTTTTCCTGGATTGAGAAATAATGCATTAGAGAGAGGCCCCAGTATATTTTTCAGAGCTTCCCACCAGTTACAGTGTGCACATCTGGGGCTAGTTTTATACACACTAGCTTACTGTTTTATGGATGAAATAGTACTGGGAATTTGCTGCCAACCCCCCTCCCTTATTTTTATTTTTATTTTTTTGGTAGTAGAGATGGGAAATAAACTTCACCTTATAGTTGGTAGAGTTTGCTTGGAGTCCTGTGTTGAAAATGATTCTGAGCCTATCAGGGAAAAGTAATAAGGGTACATATGCCAAGCATTTGCTCTCCTTGCTTTAGAGCCGTGATTCTCAACCAATCATATATCCAGTGCCCTATGAAATTTTATCAAATTCCATATGATCAGGCTCTACCCCAGACCTATGAAAGCAGAGTCTCCCAGGAAAAAGTCAGGGTATGTGTATTTTTTAACTACCATGTTTTTCTTATAGCTGAAGCTAAGTCTATGGGTGACAGCTGGCTGTGGATATTTCTTAGGAACTACAATTGAGTCAGAGTGAGGATAATGCCTAAAGCCTGTCTTGGCAGCCAGGTGGGGAGCAGTGCTAGCCATCTAGTGTCATGGAAGAACATTTGGAACTGCCGTTTATTCACTGAACTGTTCAGGTGGAATTAATGTTTGGGTAATGGTCTATGACAGTGGCTCTCAAACATAAGTGTTTGTCATCAGAGTTACCAGTTAAATGATAGATTGTTGCCCCCCCCTCACCCCCCAACTTTCTAATTTAACAGGTTTAGGTGTGGCCTGAGAATTTGCATTTTTTTTTTTAGAATT
>NW_006286587.1:3027962-3041737 GCF_000327345.1 Myotis davidii | reverse complement strand
GTTGCAGCTTCAGCTCCAAGGCCGGCTGGCTGAAAGCAGGTTTCTGGGGTTTGTTTAGCTTCTATAATTGAAACAGTTGCATTTCGGAGCTGTTGCTTTCAGGCTCAGGGCCGGGCTGCGGCAGGCAGGAGGGGAACCTTGGCTTCCTCTATCACCGGGGCAACCAAGCCTCATGTTCGCTTCAGCTGTGTGGCTGCTGGCCGCCATCTTGGTTGGCAGTTAATTTGCATATCACCCTGATTAGCCCATGGGAAGCGTAGCGGAGGCATGGTTAATTACCATGTTTGTCTATTATTGTATAGGATATTTAAATGCCATTTAACAAAGAAAAGTCAACCAAAAAAATGAGTTCGCATGTCACCTCTGACACGCGTGTCATAGGTTCGCCATCACTGTCCTAGGTGATACTGACCATCCTTGGAGCCACACTTCGGATACCGCTGGTCTGTGGTTTGAAGCTAATAACCACTTCTAATCATGAATTGTAGTGAATTTTAGAATAGCATAGTTCAAAGGAGGACATTGGGTTGAAACAGGTAAGATACAAATACTGATTGCTTGGCTAGGAGAATAGCCAGAGTCTGGGCAGGACAGTTAGAACAAGGGACAATTGGGAACATGAGTTGCTGGCCTTGGCCCCAAAGCCTCTTAGCAGCTATGTAACATATCTAGCTAGGAAAGCCTGACTCTAGTTTCCACCTCTGCACTACTTGCTTTTTCTGTTTAATACTTCTCCTGGCTCTTTGTATGGCTGGTTTCTTCCCATCATTTAGGTCTCAGCTATGACAGTTCTTCCTCATTGAGACTTCCCATCCAAAAGCCTCTTCCAGCACTTCCTGTCACATCAGAAAGTGCAAATAGCTCTTAAAGTGTATGTTGCCTGGTTGTTTACCCACACAAGAAAGCAATCTTCTTGAAAATGGGGCTCTTTCTGCCTCATTCATCAATGTGTTTCCAGTGCTTGGTACAGATTAGGCCTGGAGTAAATTTTGTGCAGGAATAAATAAGTGGTTTGGATCACAGACCTTATTTGAGGGGTTTTATGAATTATGAAATCTTTATGCATTTTAGTTTGGTATTGATGTAGCTGTTTTCATTTTTTTTTTTTTCCCTCACAGCATGTTTTGGAAAGCAACCATTGTACTCAGTAGAGGAGAATCAGTTCAGTATCGCTACTTCAAAGGGAGCTTTTTAGAACCAAAGGTATGTTTTCTTCACCTAGTTTCCAGTTTCTTTAGCAAACTTCTTTCAAAAGCAACTAATTTAACTTTGGAAACATTAAAAGTAAAACGAGTTTGTATTGATCAAATAAAGAAAATAGAACTCTAGATTAATAACATTTTAGTACAAAAAGCAAGGAAGTAGCCACTTCAGAGACAGCTGATGTCTGTAATGGAATTTTTAAAAGACTAATAGTAAGTATGTTGCAGTATTGGTATCATGATATAGGTTTTAATGATAAATAAATATTTTTGATAGGTAGGTATGCATTTTCTGTAACTTTTGTAAACTAATTAGTAACCAGTTACAAGGTTTTTCTTTTTGTCTTGTTTTTTAATCGTGAAGTGGTATAAGTACATTTAGAGGAGTATATAGCCAGCTTTTAGTGAATAATTATTTTTAAAAATTATTTCACAGCAGCTGTCTCTTAGTGGCTGCATTGTTTAACTTCTTTAAAAACTGAAGTAATTTCTCTTAGATTTTTTCAACAATGGTGTTGACAGACCAGGATCTTTCCTGAATTCCTTTGGAGTCTATCGAATATAAATCTGCTTGCTCAAAATGATTTATTATTTGGGGAGTGTTTTTGTATTTAGAAAAAAAAGTTGATTCTTTCCCTCTTTTTAAAAGATACTCATTTGCTGAAAGGATTCTTTTCCTTCAGAGTTTTACCTTTGAGCACACTTGGGCTGCATGTGAACAAGGGCTTAGGCAGGAGCCTAGGACACAAAAAATGGATTAGAACTTTTAAGAAAATTTCTTCCCCTTTAGGATCATTGAATACTTGTAACATATGAAAAATGCAAGCAGCCACTGTTACCTCATTCTCTTAGCCACCATTATAAAAAAAGAAAACTGACAAACCCACTTCTGCTGTCTTTTGCACCTATTACGTTTATTCCAAGAATATATTGTAAATACTCAGTAATTAAACTTAAATTACATTATGGTTAATCATTTTGTTGGCTTATCTTGACAATAGTCTCACTTTATGACTTAAAAAAAGAACATTTCTTAGTATAGGGATTATGCGTCATGGCATAATTCTTCAGTACATATTGAACAATTATGCATAGACACATAGATCCACAGCACTCATGATGTTGAAAGCTTATTTGTGGATCCTGGTATGTGAAATTTGTAACATGTGAAATCAACTAAATTTTACTTAAAGGGGCATTTGGACCAGAAAAATCATAATGAATCTTTTGGGCATAGTTTTCTAAAGTAAGACTGTTGTCAACACAGGTTAAAATAAGCCAATCTACAGTATTTCCCCTCTTCATTGAAAATGTAACCAAAAGCAGCAAATCAGTCCAAAATGCCTTTGAAAAAATTGGCAAGAAGTCTGCTTACAGTAAGAAACAAGTTTTTCCCCTTGTAATACTTGCAAAAGTTTACAGTATGTGTTGGTGAGTGTGTTTCTTTAAGTAGGTGCTCTGTATCGTGTACACATGTACCGTGTGATGCAGGGGCTGCCATGGTAAGTATGTTTTTCATGGAATAGAGTAAATACCTACATAAAATCCCATGCATATGGCTAGAGGGTTTTCCCCCCCCATATGCAAACTTAAAGGGACACTTTTTTTGTAAGTTGGTGGCGCTTTTTAAATGAAACTTACTTTTTAGTAAAAGGTAATTATGAAACTGTCTCAATTGTGCATTGTCAACTGATAAAACTAATGTGCAAGGAATCTTAAAATCATGCAATGATGTAAATTATTGGAATATATATGTTATAAATATAAAGAATAATAGGAAACCAAAGTAATTATGAAAGCATTAAAAAGCTGAAATGGGTAATAAGATTAATTTTACTGGTCAGAGTTTTAGAAGGTGATCTAAAGCAGTTGTAGAGCCTAAGCTAAAAACCTTGTGATCTTGTCACTTGACCTTTAGACTTTAGCTTCCTCATCTTTTAAATGAAGAGTTTGAACTATAAATTTCTTAGGTCCATTGCTACTATTTTATTGTAAATAATGTGTAAAATTTTACCATTCATATTCTCTTATATTTTGCTCCTTCTGGCATATTCCTTTTAGTTTAGAAGTTGAGTCTGGCAGTCCTTTTTCTCTTAATTTTTCATAGCTACGTGTTCTCTTATACTTTGTAGAATTAGAATAAGGTTAATATGTTGAATTTTAAGATAATTTTATTGGTGACAAATCAAAATACTAAGTTATGTAAACATAGAACTCAAAGGTAGTAGATATTCCTGGAATGAAAACATTGGTATGAGCCTGCATAGTCCATTAATTTCACATTCTCACCGAAGTAATTTTTGAGTTAACATGCAATTTAAACATTTCTTTAACCCATGTCCACCCCTTCTTTCTTGTGGCTAGAATTAGGGTAGTTACCTCATACAGAAGTGTTAGCCAATTTTTAATTATATTGTCTTTGAACTGCTTCCTTCATCTCAGTGTATGTAGCTCTTTATTTTGCAGTAACATTCTGTTTCCAATTTTTATAGGTATTAACATTCACTTATAATTAGATTCATTATAAACTTTTATTTTATTCTTAATTTCTCTTGATTTTCATTTAGAATAGCCCAGGGTTATTTTGGCTTCTTTTTACAATGGTTTCTTTTTTTATTAAATATATTTTTATTGATTTTTAAAAAATATATTTTTATTGATTTAACAGTCATCCAGAGGGAGAGAGAAACATCAGTGATGAGAGAGAGAATCATTGATCGGCTGCCTCCTGTACGCCCCCCGACTGGGGATCGAGCCCACAACCTGGGCATGTGCCCTTGACCAGAATCAAACCTGGGACCCTTCAGTCTGAAGGCTGATGCTCTATCCACTGAGTCAAACCAATCAGGGCTGTTTTTATTGATTTTTTATTGATTTTTATTTTTTTAGAGAGAGGAAAGGAGAAGGATAGAGAACTAGAAAAACATCAATGATCAGCTGCCTCCTGCACCCCTCCTATAGGGGGGTATCAAGCCTGCGCCCTGGGCATGGGTCAACCCCTGGCATGGGTCATTGCTCAACCAGAGCTACACTGGCTGGGCTGTTTTGTAGTTTTAAGTGTATATATCTTACACATTTGAATTAAATATATTCCTAAATATTTTTATTTTATTTTTTGATGCTATTGTAAATGGATGGTGTTCTTTTAATTGCAATTTAACTATTTATTGCCAGTGGTTTATTAAATATAATGAAATTCTAAATGCTAAATACCCTCAGCTATTAACTTCATATTTGAACCATCGTATAGAGATATCTATCCACCTACCTTTGCTGTACTCCTTCCTAGGTGACCATTTTCCTTAATGGTCTTATTAAAAATAGTGATGCTTAAGTAACTATGGTCTGGCCTCAGACAGCATGAATAAAAATTCTTCAGAGATCCTTTTACATGCACATTTTCCCCAGAATAGTGAAGAAAACAATTAGTAAAATATTAAAAGTGCACATTTACATTTTTCATGATAGTTAGAAGCAGTGCTATTATATGAGTATTTGATAATTTGTTTGGTGGTTTGTTAAAACAAAAATTTCAGTCTACATATTGGATAATATTTTAAATTTCAGTGCTTGATGTAGCTGAGTTATGTCAATAATTGTTTGAGAAGCAATCAGTAAGACACGTGTGTGTATGTGGAAACATAGTTTTGGGGTGTCTTTTTTTGTTGTTTTTTGTTTTTTTGTTGTCGTTGTTAGTATGCATGCTTGAAAACATTCTAGCAATCATCTGATTTAATATATACTAAATTGTAAAATAACTCCACCAGAACTGCTAATGGAATACTGTCCTGGACTGATACTGTTCCTTTTTTTCTCCAAAGATACACCTTCCACTTAACTCCAAAATGCTTAAAATTGTGACAGCCTTTTACAGAATGGAGCTGTTCTTTTATTTATTATATTTTTATTGATTTCAGAGAGGGAGAGCTGTTCTTTTTTTCTAAGATCTTGATTGTTTTTCATGGAATAGAGCCTTAAAAAGGAATGCATGTTTTGGAGTCACTATTGAGATTTTTAATATGTCAATGCTCAGGTTTTTAAAAAAAAAATTTAAAAGAACTTCAGTAAGCTAAAATTTAAACTTCTAAAGTTTAATAAATTAGTTAATCAACAGGACTATTCTTATGTGCATGGTAAAGTTCCCCTGACAAATCAATTAAAACAAAGACGTCTTTTTTTCCCTCTACCCACTTTATTTTTATGGATTTCAGAGAGGAAGGGAAAGGGAGAGAGAGAGATAGAAACGTCAATGATGAGAGAGAATCATTGGTCAGCTGCTCCTGCACACCCCAAATTGGGGTTTGAGCCTGCAACCTGGGCATGTGCCCTTGACCGGAATCGAACCTAGGACCTTTCAGTCCTCAGGCCAATGCTCTCCACTGAGCCAAACCAGCTAGGGCTCCTCTACCCACTTTTTAATCTTTGCTGAGACTTAATATATTCATGGCACCCTTTAAGTTACCTTTGATTAGTAACTTCTATAAGAATGTAAACCCATACCCTCTTTTAGTGAATAAGATTTTTTTTTCCTTTGGGTAGGGTATGTTGGAAACATGGGAAGAATAGGTTAGTTTTTTCTGGTTGCTTATTATTGCTAAGAAACATGATTCCTATTTTTATGTACGCAATTTGCATCTCTTGAAGATTAGAAAGTTTGATGTTTAAAAAAACTGGAACACTGTAACAGGAGAAAAATATAGTAAAAAAAAAAAATCTAGGAAATGTAGGATTAAATGCATCTCCTTTTAGTTTTTAAGAAAGTTAAATTCGTACTTTAAGATGAGCAGTTTTCACATTTACCTTTTTAAAAACATCTACCCAGTCTACCAATTCATAAGTAAACTTTATAACAAGAAAGTATTTGTCAAGAGAAAATGAGCATTTTTCGTATTATCCTAGGATAAGTGATTTGAATGAGGATCTAGTGCTATTTTAGTTTTCAAATTCCAAAAGTTTGCAAGTTTAAAAAAGATTTTTAAACTTTATTTTTTAAAAATATCTTTTATTGTTTATTTTTTATTATTATTTAAAAATATTTTTATTGATTTCAGAGAGGAAGGGAGAGGGAGAGATAGAAACATCAATGATGAGAGGAGATGATCATTGGTTGGTTGCTTCCTGCATGCCCCCTACTGGGGATTGAACCTGCAACCCTGGCATGTGCCCTTGACCAGAATCAAACCTGGGAGTCTTCAGTCTGCAGGCCGATGCTCTATCCACTGAACCAAACAGTCTAGGGCAAAAATACATTTTTATTGATTTCGGAGAGGGAGAGCGAAACATCAAAGATGAGAGAGAATCATTGATTGACTGCCTCCTGCACACCACCTACTGGGAATCGAGTTTGCATCCTGGGCATGTGCCCTAACTGGGAACCAGACAGTGACTTCCTGGTTCATAGGTCGATGCTCAACTACTGAGCCATACCAGCCAGGTTCTCTGGTTATTTTAAGTGGCAGAATTATCCCTTGTGTTTAATTACATAATGTGCCTAATCTGTTACTTATTTGTTATCACTTGGCGACTTTTAAAAATATCAATATTGAAATCCTATAACGTGTTATAGGAGAGTATTTAATGACATCTAAAGATGTATTATATATAGAGAGAAGCTTACATGTTTTAGGCTTTTTAATAGTATGTTTAGATATGCCTAGAAAAGGGCTTGAGGATTATGTATGAAAATGTTGACAACAATTAACCCTAAGTGGTGTGATAATGGGTGACTTTTTTTTTTTCCTTTTTGCATCCCTGTATTTTACAGCATTTTTTCAGAAGACATGAAGGTTACAGTCAAAATTTGCTTTTAAAATATGTATTTTTGAGGGTTTCATTTTGACACATAAGTTTAATTAGTCATTTAAAAGGTAATTAAAGGATAATTAGGAAGCATTTAATATTTCAGTCTCTTATATGTCGGAAATCTTTGTTGGTAGGTTCATTCTTGTTTTAAAAATTGTGTAGATGTTATTGACATAAAGTTTTATTTTCTTAGTAAAAGAATTTGATAATAGGGAACAATATTAAGAGTTATCACACTATGAATTTAGAAACTCAAAGGCATAAAAAAGTAAAACTGGATGTTAGTTTCACTTTTATCAAATTTGTTCTTCAAATTTACCCGTGTGTGTCTCCTTTCTTTTAGGGTTTCCTGTGCTCTTTAGAAACATTGGTTACTGTGATAGGAGAAATCTGATGTTCTTCCTGTTATCTACTTACTATTCTTAAATGTATATAGTAAAGAACTGTATTATGTCCTCACATTTCTTGAGTAACTTGTGATAGTTGATCTTTAAGTACTTGTTTCTACTATTCCTATGGTCATAGAGTTTAGGCTTTATCCAAACACCTCAAGAGTTACTTAAGATGAGATACTTTACCCAGTAACACACCCCATTGACTAGCTGATATACCAAACATAAACTATATTTATGGTTAACTTTAACTTAGAACAGAATATCAGTTAAAAATTAAAATTTCTTTGAAAAAAATCGAGTATTGTAGGCAGATTTAAGAATGAGTTTTATGTACCAGTTCATCCCGTTTTTCTTTGTTTACTCTCTCATCCCCATTTTCTTCCA
This sequence comes from Myotis davidii, assembly GCF_000327345.1. Lineage (NCBI taxonomy): Eukaryota > Metazoa > Chordata > Mammalia > Chiroptera > Vespertilionidae > Myotis > Myotis davidii. The sequence continues at coordinate 3,033,954 of NW_006286587.1, read as the reverse complement.
GCACTCATCATGATTTATGACCTAGTACATTCCTGATTAGGGGCGTATAATATTGATAATTAAGAGGATGAATTTTTTTGGTTTCATATGTAGTATTAATTTAGGCCACAAACATCTAATGGAGTCATGGGTAGAATATAAGATATAAGAAATTATTGCAGACATTTAACTTTTAAATTGCAGACTATCGGTGGTCCATGTCAAGTCATAGTTCACAAGTGGGAGACTCATCTACAACCACGATCAATAACCCCTTTAGGTATGGGCATTAACTGCATCTGTTTGAGGCATATGCATAAGTTACTAATATGCTGCACAATGGCTTAGTGGGATTTAATAAATTTTTATTCTGAAGTTTAAGGTCAATTTTCACTTAGCATATCATGAATCTTACTTTCAAAACTAAATAGTTGTTAATTGCCTTTCTCTATAAACTATTAGAAATGCTTAATTATTTTTATTTTGAAGGGTTAAATTAATTTATTGTAGACTTTTTATTTGGAGTAGTGACAAAGTTTACAAAGTAACATTCTTTCCTGAGCATCCATGGCTTTATTGGTTACTTGCTCAGATAATTTAGAGAGTTTTCTTTTTCTTTTAGAGAAAGAGGGAAGGAGAAAGAAAAGGAAAGAGAGAAATTGAGTTATTGTTCCACTTATTTATGCATTCATTGGTTGATTCTTGTACCTGCCCTGACTAGGGATCAAACCCGAAACCTTGGGATATCAAGATGATGCTCTGACCAACTGAGCTACCCAGCCAGGGCAAAAACAAAGATTCTTACATTTTTAACTTTAGTGAGAATAGAGCAAGTTATTCAATTTATTCTGTGTTTTTTTTAAATAGTAAATACTTGAATAAATTTGTATGAACAAATTCAAATTTCTTGGTTGTAGCAGACATATTTTCCTCCCTATTTACTTAAGAACCTTGCTGGCTATGTTAAAATGGATATTCAGATCAATTTATAAAAAACATTATTCCGTTTTCTTATTATACCTAAAAAGGCATTTCTCTTCATACAAGTATTTTTTAATTTCCTTTTCCATACTAAGATTAAAACTTGAAGTTTATTTCACATACATTAAATTATCGATTCATCTTTAAATTGACTCATTGCTGAGAAATGCATCTTTCAGTGTCTAAGGAAAATTAGAATGTAAAGATAATAATTGGCTTTCTAGTTACCAGCTTAGAAGGTAGTGAGAGATTCTGCTTTACCCTATAGTAGACAGGTTTTGTTTAAACAGCTATCTCATTCCATCCTCTTTATTGAATTTTCTTTTTATATGTTTTAATACATTTTTGATATTGTATTTAGGATTTTTCTGATAGCATATTTCAGAATTATAATAGTTCTATACTGAGGTTGGAAATTAGGTATGAGTAGTTTAAAATAATTTGCATTTTGAAGCATCTTGCAGTTAAATATATTTTATTATTGTGAAAAGTGGGATGATTATGTTTCTGATCTTTTAAAAAGAAATTTATATCTGAAAAATAGACGCTCTAAACTTAAGAGCTCCATGAAATCTGTCAGAGAATCTTCCTTGGGAACTATCACATTAATTTTGACAAATATTTCAGACCTATGTGTAAAGTAAACAGGAAAGGAAAGAGCAGGGAATTAGTATGTTATTCATAAGGTGGGGCTTAGTAGCTTATCTATTTAGTTGAAACTTCTGTTAGAAGGGCATGTGCTAGAACTTACTCTTTTGATAGTTCCTCACAGCTCTGAGTATACAGGTAAGTTTACGCTGTTTGTAAAGCTTTTAGTTGGCTATTGAGAATAATGGAGACTTGAGGAGAATTACATTTTAGATTAGTTCAGAAAATGCATTACATAAGAATAAGCATTTTAATTGTGCCAAGACCTATGGTTTGAAAAATGAACCAGGAGATACTGTTGTCCAGTAATCTGTCAGGCTCACAAATTGTGGGTGAAGTTTGTCCCAGTGCCTCTAGAGCACCATCTGAGGAGTCCTCTTTCTCTTCCTTGTAACATCTGAATAATCACTGAGTATGTAAGAACTGATTGTTTGATAGCCTTCTTAAAAGGGAATTCTTTATTGAGGGCTACAATAAATATGCTTATTCACTTTGGGCTGCTTTAAAATTTTAGATTTCATATTTTTAAAAATGCTTAAGGTGGGTAATCTCTCAGTTGTCCGTATACATTGTGAATTTTAACTAGGTTTTCTATTTTCCTTCAATTCTAGAAAGTGAAATTATTATTGACGATGGACAATTTGGAATCCACAGTAAGTGAGACTGAGCTTAAAAAATTTTTACTGATATGGTTGAGATGTTACATAACATTCATTAGAAACAGATATAGGGAAATATGACAGAGTGTGATATTGGAAATAGAGGCTAAATCTAAGAAACAAATGCCATTCTCTTAAATAATAGTTTCCACTACAGGTGGGGCAAAAGGTTTACAGTTGTGAGTACGCGAAACACAGAGTTTATTCTTAAATTATTACTAGAGGCCCGGTGCGCGAACTTCATGCATGGGAGGGGGGTCCCTTGGGGGATGTCCGACTGCCTCTCGCAATCCAGGACCACTGGCGCCTAACTGCTCACCTACTTGCCTGCCTGATTGCCCCTAACTCCTCTCCCTGCCTGCCTGATCGCCCCTAACCACTTCTGCCTGCCTGCCTGGTCGGTCACCCCTAACTGCTCCCCTGCTGGCCTGATCACTCCTAACCGCCTCTGCCTCGCCTTGCACCCGGGACCCAGGATTCCCTCCTCCGGCCGGTCACAGGCACCTGGGACCCAGCCAGCTTCGCCCAGGTGAGCCGCAGCCACAGGGGACCATGGCTGCAGCTACAGGTGCCTGGGACCGCGGAGGGGGGGCTTATCCCTCTCCCAGGCCACAGCCTGGCTGGTCCCCATTCCTCTCTTGCAGGCTCATTTGTGCCTGGCTGGTCTCCATTCCTCTCTTGCGAGCTCATTTGTGCCTTGCTGGTCCCCGTTCCTTTCTTCCCAGTGTTAAGTGTCTGAGCTGTGATGGCGTGAGAGCATGGTGACCATTTGCATATTAGCTCTTCATTCTATAGGATTTATTAACTAGTGTCGTGGTGCACAGATTCGTGCACATTGAAAGGAAATTAATTAGGTTGGGGTAGAGGCCGGAAGCCGGAAGCTGGAGCTGACATGGCATGATCTGGCAGCACTATGACCATCATAGAGCGAGTCAGGGAGCAGTGTCATTGCGTCGGGCTCTGGAGTCGGAGGGGCTGCGCTTCCTGCTCGTTACTGTGGACTCCCTGCTCGCTGCCTATGGCTAGTACATGGTCTTCAGCTAGTACATGGTCTTCGGCTGCATTCTCCTGTTGGAAGTCTTTCAGAAGCTTTCTGCCCACCTGAGGGCCTCCAGGCAGAGGCAGCTGGACAGGGCAGCAGCTGGTGTGGAACCTGATGATATGAGACGACAGGAGGCTTTAGCAACTGTTCGCCTGAAAATGCAGGAAGAATTAAGTGCCCAAGTGGAAAGGCACAAGGAGAAACTATGACAGCTTGAGGAAGAGAAAAGGAGAAGGAAGATTGAAATGTGGGGCTGCATGCAAGAGGGGAAATGCTACAGAGGCCATGCCAGGAAGAAGACAGCCCAGGGGCTTCTACTTCATCCAGCCTCCCCACAAACAGCAAGCAAGCGACAGAAAGAAGCCTCTACGCGTGGGTGGTTATAACCCTTTGTCTGGGGGAGAAGAGGGAGCCTGCACATGGAGACCTGGACATAGAGGCCCATCGTCTGGCAGATGAGGCTAAGAAGCCTTGCCCAGTGTCACTAGCACTTGCCTCTCCAGGGGACCCGGTCAGGGCCGGGCCCAGGGACAATAGCACTGTAAGGCAGTGGAGTAGGCCTCAGTCCCACAGCGGCCACGAACCCGCCTCCCAGATTCAGAGGTCAGCTCCATGAGGAGAAGGAGCCGGGGGTGAGGCCGCGACGATCACAGCCTGGGTTCCTGCCCATTGGCCCAGGGTTTGCAGCGGGAGCAGCTGCTCATCCCAGTCAGCTGAGCGGCACTCCCACTGGGGCAGCGCACTGACCACCAGAGGGCAGTTCCTGCGTTGAGCATCCGCCCCCTGGTGGTCAGGGCACATTATAGTGACTGGTCGACCAGTCGTTCTGGTCGTTCTGCTGTTCAGTCACTGGGCTTTTATTATATAGGATTATTCTATTTTTTTATACAAACTATAAACCTACTTTTGCTCCACCATGTATAATTCTTTTTTTTTAATATATTTTTATTGATTTCAGAGTAAGGGAGAATTAGAAACATCAATGATGAGAGAAAACCATTGATTGGCTGCCTGTTTATGCCTCCCCACCCCCCCATTGGGGATCAAGTGAAACTGGGAATTAAATGCCTTGACTGGGAATCAAACCATGAACTCCTAGTTCATAGATTGATGCTCAACTACTGAGCACAGTGGCTGGGCCCCTGTATAATTCTTATGCTTTAAGTTTTTTGACAGGTGATTTCAGTTAATATGAGTTAGTAATAACATCACTTTTTAACACTACAGACAGTCCTTGGGTTACTTCGGACTCGATGTATGTTGTTTCGTGGTTACGTCACCATCTCCCATTTATTTATTAAAAAAAAAGTTCCATTTTGACGCATGGTGACTATGTAGGTGAGTTCTGACTTACGGCGAAAATCGCGTTACATTGGGCTGTAGGAACAGATCTCCGACATAACCCCAGGACCTGCTGTATTATGTTTGAAAATGATATTAGCAGTTCTAAACATTTAATATATGAAATGTTGCTCTTAAGCTAATTTGTGCATTATGTATGTTTATATGTGCATTTATGGTAAAATCCAGATTAAGCAGAATATTCTAGTAATTCTGACTTAGTCTTTAACATTTAATTAGCACATTAGACATCCTTTTACCTCTGAGTATGTTGAAAATGTTATTCATTTGTATACTTCTGTATACTTCTCAAAGTGTAAACACTTTGAGAATTCAAGTTTTCAGGGACTTGAATTCTTACAATGTGTCAGCATTATGCTAAATTCCATTTTTATTTTATTATTTTTTCCTTAAATGCAGTTGATTGCGCTTTCATTTTTAAATACTTTACTGTGTAAAGGAGTGGGCAGAATGTGTGCTTTTGCTGACTGAACCACAGATAAATTGCTGATAACCAGTTGCTTTCCTATTCAGAACAGGAAGGAACAGGTTTGAATGTTTTGGTTGTGGTTTAATAGGGACATGTGTTTATACACTTCAGAAATCTACATGCTTTGGCAGTGTTTGGATAGGAATTTGGATTTTATTTGAGGTTATTTGTGTTATATCATCAGGTAATCTAAAATACTTGAGTAGCTTTAGTGTTTTATAGTCTTGTCCTCTTTATTTAGAAAAGATGGTATTTATGTTACATGTTTTGGAGAGCTTTTTTAAATATATATATTTTAATATATTTTTATTGATTTCAGAGAGGAAGGGAGAGGGAGAGAGAGATAGAAACATCAATGATGAGAGAGAATCATTGATCGGCTCCCTCTTGCACACCCCCCACTGAGGATGGAGCCCACAACCAGGCATGTGCCCTTGATTGCAGTCTAACCTGGGACCTTTCAGTGTACAGGCTTACACTATCCACTGAGCCAAACCGGCTGAGGCAAGAGCTTTCTTTATATAGGAACTAGGGGCCTGGTGCATGAAATTCGTGCACTGGGGCGGGGGGTATCCCTCAGCCCAGCCTGCCCCCTCTCGCATACTGGGAGCCCTCAGGGAATATCCTAGGGATGGCTTAGGCCCGTTTCCTGCTCCCCTTGGGGATAGGGCCTAAGCTGCAGTCTGGCCTCCCTTTGTGGGAGGTGACCAGGCTGATCAGGGGAAGGTACCAGCCCCATCACCCCGCTGCTGCAGCCACTGCCAGTCACCGCAGCCAGCAAGGTTTTTTCATCAACACAGACTCTAGTCTCTTCACCATAAAAAAATGACAACTTTCTTAGGCATTTTCAAG
>NW_006286587.1:3022246-3027709 GCF_000327345.1 Myotis davidii | reverse complement strand
GGCACCATCAGCCCCTTGCCCAGGCCTGACGCCTCTGCCAGAGGTGTCAGGCCTGGGCAGGGGACCCCCATCTCCCCCCGATCACTGGCTCTGCCCTCGCCCAGGCCTGATGCCTCAATCAGAGGTGTCGACCCTCATCACCCTCCAATCGCAGGATTGGCCCCTTGCCCAGGTCTGACGCCTCCGCCAGAGGCGTCTGGCCTGGGCAGGGGACCCCCAGACCCCTCCAATTGCTGACTCCGCCCCCTGCCCAGGCTTCTGGCCTGGGCAGCGGACCCCTATCTCTCCCCAATGACAGGCTCTGCCCCCTCCCAGGCCTGACGCCTCTTGCTGAGGCAGGGGATCCCCAGACCCCTCTGATTGACTGCTCTGCCCCCCGCCCAGGCCTGACGCCTCTGGCCCAGGCTTCAGGCCTGGGCAGGGGACCCCCATCTCCCCCTGATCACCGGCACCGCCCCCCACCCAGGCCTGATGCCTCTGGCCCAGGCATCTGGCCTGGGCAGGGAACCCCCATCTCCCCCCCGATCACCAGCTTCTGGGCGGCTTCTGGGGTCGCACACGGGGGCCTGGACCGCAGCTCTCACACTGTCGGCTGCGCTGTCCTGCCCTGCCTGCAGTATGCAAATTAGCCGCCATCTCTGTTGGCAGTTAATTTGTATATCGTGCTGATTAGCCAATGGGAGGTGTAGCGAAGGTACGGTCAATTACTATGTTTGTCTATTATTAGATAGGATAGTTTTCTCTTTTTTTCCAGCTGTTGTGTGTTAATTACTATATATGGTTATAACTGCATGGAAATTTTTATTGTTGTTCTAAATTCAGCTTTAGCTAGTTAACAGCCACGCATCCAAAACGGAAACTATCCCCATGTGCCACAATATTTTGAATTTAATTTAAAAAAGTCAATTTGCAATGAATATTATAAAAATAAATGTATTACAATTTGGGTGTTCTTGAATATTTTCAGCTGAAAATTCTCACAAAAAATGATTTTAAAGTTGGTCAGGACTGCCACTTAGGGAAAACTTTTTTTTAATAGATGTGCGTGGTGTGTGAGGAAGGTCTGCTGCTTGCATCTACAGATGCTTATTGTGTACAGTGGGCTATTAGCTTTTAGGTTGCAAAGTCATTTCTCCAACTTTTCTATTCCTGGAAGAAATAGTTTAAAATTAAGAAATAATGGTGGTTTCTTTATTTTTTTATTTCTACCCAAATATTTCTTATTTTAATTAAATTCTTTATTGTTGAAAGTATTATGTATGTCTCCTTTTCCCCTCATTGACCTCTCCCCACCACTCCTGTGGTTTCTTTTTATTTTTAAAACTAGTGGCCTGGTGCACAAAATTTGTGCATGGGGCGGGGTGGGGAGGGGTGTCCCTCAGCCCAGCCTGCACCCTCTCCAATCTGGGACCCCACAGGTCTAAACCGTCACTCGGACAACCCCCTTGCAATCTGGGACCACTGTTCCTAACCGCTCACCTGCCTGACTGCTTGATCGCCCCTAACCACTCTGTCTGCTGGCCTGCTCGCCCCCAACTGCCCTCTCCCCCTGCCAGCCTGTTCACCCCCAACTGCCCTCCCCTCCTGGCCTGATCGCCCCAGCCGCCTCTGACTCGGCCCGCCACCATGGCTTTGTCTGGAGGGACGTCCAGAAGGTCTCACAGTCTAATTAGCATATTACCCTTTTATTAGTATAGATTTGCTAACTACTAAACATTTTTAAAGTTATATTTCTAAAGATAAATGTTTCTTGATATATATTTTAAGTCCTATTGAAAAACTTAGGTCCAAAACAGTTGATAGTTCAGTAGTACTTTGAAAAATGTGTTACCTATGTTAGTAGGAAACTTCAAGTTAAACAGTGCTAATACAGTATTATCACAGTTATGAAATTTACGGCAGAATGTATAAATGTGAGAATACAGAATTGACTCACAGTTTTATTTTTACCATCTTATATTTCAGTCCCTAGCACTAGTCACATAATTAGTTTCAGCTGAATAAATACCTCATGTGAAGTATTTGGAAGTGTAATAGTAATTCCCAGTGGAACAAATGTAGGTTAGAAGTCATCTTGAAACATGGATTCTTTCTGAAATGAATGTGTATTGTTTCGATAATGGATTTAAGTAGAATATTTTTATTTACTTAAGTTAAACTATAGCTATTGTTAACATTCATTTAACTTTCCCCCCCCTCTTCATATAAAAGTTCTTTTTCAATGATAAATTTAAGACTGCGTATATATTTGCTTTGGAGAGAAGTACCAGTGACATAACCTGAATGTATTAAAATCTGAATGTGAACTAGAATTGTCAGTGTGTGTTGTACTTATTGGATTGTTTAAAAATATGTATAATAATTACTTTTCTTTGTATTTACTTGCCAGATGGTGTTGAGAATTTGGATTCGGGATGGCTGACGTGTCAGACTGAAATAAGATTACGTTTGCATTATTCTGAAAAGCCTCCTGTCTCTATAACCAAGAAGAAATTTAAAAAATCTAGATTTAGGTATGACCATGTGTATTTGTTAATTAGGCCATTTATTTTCACTAATGCTATAGATTTCTGGTTTTAGACTTTAAGTGTATAAACTAAAAAAGAGCACACTTTTAATGTTACGTTTTGTAATAACTACAGGGTCTTATGAGAGTGAACTGCTTCCCTGTCTCAGATTGCTGCAATTACATGTACTTACGTTATTCTTAATCTCTAAATTTGAAACTAGAACACTGTGTTTTATGTAAATAAATGATTTCCAAGCTTACACTTCTGTATGGTTTATGCCATTTAAAATTTATTAGTGTAGCAATAAATTGCTTGTTTTAAATTGATATAAGAGAAATGATTTTGTGCTAAATGAGGGTAAAGAGAAAAATGATTGGAAATATCCTTCAGTGCCCTAAACTTTCCTGTAGCTTACAAATGAAAACCTTTCCACGAAGAAAGGTAGCAGTTATCATAGCAGTTCCATATTAGTTTCTTTTTAATCATATATTAATTTAAAAAATAGATGTCAAGTTTTGTGTGAAAACTTTACACAAAAACTCTATACTTAGTGAGTAACTTTATTTTTCTGTAATGTCATCATGTGTGCCTTTGAGTGAGCTGGCTTTTTAGTGACTCAGGCAGCTCTGTCATTTGGATATAATTCATAATAATACTGCAGTTGCAAAATCCATAAATGTTTTACCATAGCTGCTTAAATATTATAAAACTTTTAATACATAAAATAAATCATACAATACATAAGGGAAAGGGTATGTAATACTTCATAGTTATTTGCATTGGTTCTTCTGAGAGTGAGTAAAGGATTTTGGGTGTACCTTGTCTCTGTGCATTTCTAGGCTTCTGCTTTGCTTCAGAAAAAATGGAGGTTATGGGACCACATGGTTGATCTGCAAGATCCATTTGACTGCAAAGATTCTCTAACCAGTTAGTCATATAATTTAATATCTTTTAAAAATATATATATTTCTTTATTGATTTCAGAAAGGAAGGGAGAAGGAGAGAGAGAATCACCGATTGGCTGCCTCCTGCACACCCCACACTGGGGATCGAGCCCGCAACCCAGGCATATGCCCTTGGCCGGAACCGAACCTGGGACCCCTCAGTCCGCAGGCCGACGCCCTATCCACTGAGCCAAGTCGGCTAGGGCTATAATTTAATATCTTATTTAAATGTTAAAGGAAGCAAATTGTGTAATTACTATAAAATGTCTCATAGCCATAAGATCTTGAAATAAAGAAAGCAGTAAAAGCCTTGGTTGGTTGGTCTTAATAAGACTTACTAAGAAATTCATAGATATAATGGTTGGGGTTCTGATTGCTTTGCAAATGTATACTGAGTCCTATACCATCCTTTTTTATTTTTCTATGAAAAGTTAACTTTTATTTTCTATACCTATTTTTCAAAATTATGTTTTCTTTAGTCTCCAAAGTGCTTGGTTCTCTTGCAGTTTTTTGTGTTTTTTTTTTTTTTATAAATCTTTATTGTTAAATGTATTACATATGTCCCCTCTCCATTACCCCTTATTGTTTCTAGAAATTATTTTGAGTGTTTGTGTATATTATAGTGTTGCTTAGGCTTAAGTTGGAATATTTCATATAACCATACTTAGTTGGGCTCTACAAATTAACTAATTCGTATTTTTTAAAATACATTTTTATTTAATTCAGAGAAGAAGGTGAGAGGGAGAGAAAGAAACATCAGTGATGAGAGAGAATCATTGATTGACTGCCTCCTGCACATCCCACACCAGGGATCGGGCCTGCAACCTGGGCATATGCCTTGGCTGGGAATTAAACTATGACCACCTGGTTCATAGGTCAACCAACACTCAGCCACTGAGCCATGGCCCGCTGGGCTGATTCCTGTTGAAATAATCATGCATAGCTAGAAACTGGTGTTCTGACCATTTTCCGTCCCCCCAAGTTTGTATTAGTGTGAGATTAAACCTTCATGATATAGGAAATAATTTTATCTGCAAGGTTATAAGGACTTTAAAAACTTGGCAACAGCTTATACATTTTAACTAAAACACTAAACATGCTATTTTATTTTATTATCAAATTTTAAGCACAAGTTTCTCTTTCAGTTGACTCCAGCAGTAAGTGGAAAACAATGTCTCTTTATGATAGACTATAACATTTATATAGCTATTTGAAGAACCCCTTTAACAAATTCTTTCATAGATCCCTTTAAACATGACTTTTCTTTCTTTTCTGGGGGTGAGGGAGGAGGGTAGATGCACATTGTTGATGACAGAATAGCCTTTTTATCTCCATGCCTTTCTTGCCTGTTCATTACTGTCCATTTGTGGTCTCTTTTCATATGCTCTGGTAGAGGATGTTTCTTCTTTCAGGTTCACCAATAGAATCGGTTGTCCAGAATTATTCCTAAGAGCTTTGGTTTATGAGAAGAGATGATGGTTTTTTTTATTATTGAAGTACTACTTTTGACTAGTACAGTATTACCAGTTGAATAATCTATATGGATGTTCCCTCAGGAAGACTTCAGAATTATGTGGCTTTGTGATAGGCTCAGCAGTGGTTGGAGACAGGAGGTCATGCAGAGAAAGCAGGTCCCACTAATACAGTTCCATTATTTTTATTATCAATCAGATCCCATTTAAATCTAGAATGGAAAGTTTTTGGAGCTTAGCTGTTTATTACTCTTACCAGCGCTTTTCAACCAGAGTGCTGCAGAATTTTAAAAACATGTAATACCTGACTATTTAGTCAGGGGCACTCACCTCTTTTCCCTTATATTGTCAAATTTAAAAAATGGCAATAGCTACAACACAATAATAGTGGTTTGGTGTGAATGAATCAAAATTATGCCTAATTTTTTTGTGAGATCAGCAAAAAATATAATAATATTTGTGTGTGTGTGTGTGTGTGTGTGCTGCAGAATTTTAGCAATTATTTTATGTGTTCCAGGAAATGAAAAAGATTGAAAA
>NW_006286587.1:3013426-3021453 GCF_000327345.1 Myotis davidii | reverse complement strand
CTGCCTTAACCTATAGTGTGTGTAGTCTTTATATAATACACAGTGTAGGGCAAATGTAGGTTTACAGTTGCTGTATGGAAAATATTAATAAATAATAATAAAAAATAAACTGTTTCATGTACTCACAATTGTAAACCTACTTTTGCTCCACCTTGTATTTTATTATTTGAAGATTTTGCATATTCAGGGAGCACTTCTAAATTTTAGCATTTAGATAACATTTTTATGAGTTTTCCCTTAGTTCCACTTTTTGAAATTCATTATTTTTTCCTTTTGTTTAGAGTGAAGCTGACACTAGAGGGTCTGGAGGAAGATGATGATGATAGGGTGTCTCCCACTGTTCTTCACAAAATGTCCAATACCCTGGAGATATCCTTGATAAGTGACACTGAGTTCAAGTGCAAGCATTCACAGCCGGATTGTGGGTATGGCTTACAGCCTGATCGTTGGACAGAATATAGCATACAGACAATGGAACCAGATAATTTGGAACTAATATTTGATTTTTTTGAGGTGAGTAATTCTTTAACTTGAGGGGGTTGAGAAGGAATGTAGGCATGAACTTTTGTGTATGTTTTCATTTTTATTGTAGTCTGATTTATATAAACCCATGATTTGTACAGCATTTTAGATGTTTAATCTTATATATATTTTGGCAGGCTTAAAAAACTTAAGAGTTGACAGACACAAGTACTACCTATATATCTATATATATGAAAGCATAAGCGACTGTTACAACCGGTCAACTGAACAACCAGTTGACCAGTCGCATAACGCACACTGACCACCAGGGTTCAGACGCTCAATGCAGGCCGGTCCCTCCCCCTTGCCGGCCAGCTGGCCCCAATCAGCCCGGATCACCAGCTAGGCTGAGGGACCCCACCCGTGCACGGATTCATGCATCGGGCCTCTAATTAAGAATATAATTGAGAACTTCAGCAAAATTGGTTTCAAATAAAGATCAGATGTCTTGATGTCTGTGTCTGTTCTAAATACAACTGTTGTTGGGCAACCTGATGAAACTAGCATGATTGAGCCCTTTTTATGGCCAAAGTCTATGGTTTATTGAGGCATTTTATTATAAGAACCAGAGGCCCGGCGCATGAAAATTCATTCACTGGAGGGGGCAGTCCCTCAGCCTGGCCTGCCCCTTCTCACAGTCCAGGAGCCCTCGGGCAGGAGGCGACCTAGCAATCGGGAAGGCGCTGCCCCATCATACCTCTGCTGCTGCCACTGCTGGCAGCACAAGCCTCAGCCGGCTCTGGTTACCTGAGCTTTGGGCGGCCCTGGGCGGCTGAGCAGCCGACATCTGAGGCTTTCCTGCGGCTCAGGAGTCAGCTGGGCTGCTGCCATCCGAGGCTTGCCTGCACCTCGGGCTGGCCCTGGGCAGCTGCGGGAGCTGAGGGAACTGGGGAACTACAGAGGCAGGCATGTGCCCTTGACTGGAATTTAACCCGGGACCCTTCAGTCCTCAGGCCAACCCTCTATCCCAGCCGTGGGCAAACTACGGCCTGCGGGCCAGATCTGGCCCATTTGAAATGAATAAAACTAAAAAAAAGAAGACCGTACCCTTTTATGTAATGATGTTTACTTTGAATTTATATTAGGTCACACAAACACTCCATCCATGCTTTTGTTCCGGCCCTCCGTCCAGTTTAAGAACCCATTGTGGCCCTCGAGTCAAAAAGTTTGCCCACCCCTGCTCTACAGCAATCTTGACCCAATCCTCACGCCATTCGATTTCTATCTTAATTTTATGTGTAATGCTTAATCCCATTAATAGATATTGTGTATCCACCGTAGATTTCTGTTTTCTGTTTTTGCTCATGGTCAGTAGTTATATGTATCAGTTTCCCTACTTTTTTTTTTTTTTTTTTTTGGCACTTTCACTCCCATTTTTACTTTTCTAAAGTTTAAATCTTTGAGAGTAGGGTATGTGCCTTGCTCAGCAGTAGCAAGTAGCCATGGTTTCTTGAAAATGGCACAATTCAGAATGGATTTAAACCCAATGAGTAACATTTGTTGTGTGTAATTAAAATTATAATCTTTGAATTGTTTAATTTGATGATTCCTTTAGACATAGCTTTTGTGAGTGGCTTTTTAGCTACTTTGCATTAGATGGAATTTACAGTATTTTCCCCAAAAAATAACTAAAAATACTTTTTATCTTTTTAAAAAGAAAACTATAGTTAGGTCTTACCTAAGTAATATGACCTGTAGGATTTTATTATAAAAATATAAAGTTTTGGTTGAATGTTTTCTTATTTTTAAAAAAATGTATTTTTATTGATTTCAGAAAGGAAAGGGGAGGGAGGGAGGGAGAGAGAGAAACATAAATGATAAGAGAGGATCATGATCTGCTGTCTCCTGTATGCCCCCCAATGGGGATCGAGCCAGAAACCTGGGCTTGTGCCCTGACCAGGAAATGACCTGGGTTCCTCTTGGTTCATGGGTTGACACTCAACGACTGAGCTACACCCGCTGGGCAGGACCTACCTTTCAGTAATCCCTTGAGCAGTCTAACTTCCCTTTCATTTGGTTAGCAGTTTTGGAAATAATATTTTATTCATTAACTAGGCTGCTAAAAAAAAAAATACTCAATGTAATCTCAGAGTGTTCAATTTCCTGGAGAGTTACCATCCCTTTATGTCATCTGTGTGGATGTGTTTTTATAGAATACTAGAGGCCTGGTGCATGAAATTCATGCATGGGGGGTAGGGGTTCCCTCAGCCAGGCCTGCAACCTTTTCAATCCAGGACCTCTCGGGGGATGTTTGACTGCCAGTTTAGGCCCGATAACTGCTCTCCCCTGCTGGCCTGATTCCCCTAACTGCTCTCCCTTGCCAGCCTGAACGCCCCTAGCTGCCTCTGCCTTGGCCCTGCCACCATGGCTTTGTTTGGAGGACACTTGGAAGGTCTAGAAGATGTCTGGTCTAATTAGCATATTATCTGTTTATTAGTATAGATAATATACATTAAAAGCTCACTACAGGTATACCTTAGTCTTGTATATGTATACTAGAGGCCCGGGGCATGAATTTTTGCACGGGTGGGATCCCTCTGGGTGGCCTGCAGGGATTGGGCCAAATCCTGCAGTCCAACGCCACCTGCAGCTCCTACCTGCCACTCCCAGTCATCCTGGCCATGCTATGCCTGCCACGCCACAGTCTAACGACACCTGAAGCTCCTACCTGCTGCTCCCGCTCATTGCTTATCCTGGCCCCACTGTGCGTGATGTGGACTTGCATTCAATCAGTCCCCATTGGGAGAGGCTCACGCTGCCACAGCAGTGCTTGTCAGACATGAGCCCTGCGTCTGGCACCCTCCCAAGGGGAGTGGACTGCGGGATCAGGCTGAGACCGGCTCTCCAACATCCCCCAAGGGGCCCTGGATTGTGAGAGGGTGCAGGCCAGGTTGAGGGACCCCACTGGTCCACATTTGGGCCGGGGAGGGACCGTGGAAAGGCTCCAGGGCATGTCCAGCCCATCTCACTCAATACCAATCGCCCAGATCTCAGCAGCAAGCTAACCTATCAGTTGGAACATCTGCCCCCGGTGGTCATTGCATATCATAGCAGCTCCACGACCAGTTGACTGTCTGCCCCCTGGTGGTCAGTGCACATCATAGTGAGCAGTTGAGCAGCCTTAGCGTATCATTAGCATATTATGCTTGGATTGGTTGGTTGGTTGGTTGTTCTGCCATTTGGTCTATTTGCCTATTACCCTTTTATTATATAGGACTAGAAGCCCAGTGCAAGAAATTCATGCACGGGGGTAGGGAGGGGAGGAGAGTCCCTCGGCCCAGCCTGAACTCTCTCGCAATCTGGGACCCCTCGGGATGTTCAACTGCCAGTTTAGGCCCTGTGGGATTCCTGCAGGATCGGCCCTAACTTGGCAGTCAGACATCCCTCTCACAGTCCGGGACTTCCGACTCCTAACCACTCATCTGCCTGCCTCATCGTCCCTAACCACTCACCTGCCTTCCTGATCACCCCTAACTACCTCTGCTTGATCGCACCTAACCCTTCTGCCTGCCTGCCTGATCACCCCTTACCACTTGTCTGATTGCCCCTAACCACAGCTCCTAACCCAGGATGCCTCAGCTCTCATAGCCCCAGCTTTATCTGGAAGGTCATCTGGACAGTCATTCGGACAGTCTGGTCCGAATTAGCATATTAGCTCTTTATTATATAGGATATATTTTGTTGATTTTAGAGTGGGAGAAGGAGAGATAGAATCATCAATGATGAAAGAGAATCATTGATTGGCTGCCTCCTGCATGCCCCTACTAGGGAT
The DNA here is from genome assembly GCF_000327345.1 of Myotis davidii. Classification (NCBI taxonomy): domain Eukaryota; kingdom Metazoa; phylum Chordata; class Mammalia; order Chiroptera; family Vespertilionidae; genus Myotis; species Myotis davidii. The sequence goes on along the minus strand of NW_006286587.1, from coordinate 3,017,159 downwards.
TGAGTCTGCAACCCAGGCTTGTGCCCTTGACTGGAATTTAACCTGGGACCCTTCAGTCCTCCGGCCAGTGCTCCATCCACTGAGCCAAATCAGCTAGGGCAGTGTACCTTAGTCTTTGAATATAAAAATACTAGAATTGCATTAACCATATAGATTCATTTGGGGGTAAATTAAATCTTTAAGGTTTTGGGCCCCACAATACATGAACATGTGTATCTCTCTATTTATATAGGTTTTCTTTATTTTTTTAATTTTATTTTTTGTTAATCCTTACCTAGGATATTTTTCCATTGATTTTTAGGGAGACTGGAAGAGAGAGGGAAAGAGAAACATCTATGTGAGAGCAACACATCAATTGGTTGCCTCCTGCATGTGCCCTGACCAGGGCCCAGGCTGGGTAAAAGCCTGCAAACGAGGTATGTGCCCTTGACTGGAATTGAACCTGGGACTCTTTGGTCCACAGTGCAAGGCTCTATCCACTGAGCAAAACCAGCTAGTGCTACTTAGTAACTTAATTAGTGCTTCAAATTCACCTAATACGTATTAGAGGATCAGAAGTGCAAATCAGCAGAGTTAATGATTAATAAAGTAACGCATAAACTTTATGCGGTTTTCAACCTGTGGGTCGCGAACAATGAAAATACATTCTGCATTATCAGATATTTACATTATAATTCATAACAGTAGCAAAATTACAGTTATGAAGTAAGCAACGAAAATAATTTTATGGTTGGGGGTCACCACAACATGAGGAACTGTATTAAAGGGTCGCGGCATTAGGAAGGCTGAGAACCACTAGCATAAAGTCTTAAAACATATACCAAAAAAAAATGTATTGTTTACTACCAAAAAATGCTCTAAGAGTTACATAGATATAAATTTGATTGTATTTCTTATTGATCCTCCTCCATAGAGGTTTTTGATCTTTAAATGGAAAATATTAAAGTATAAGAATTCAGATTATTTTAAACCTCATTTTTTCAGGAAGATCTCGGTGAACATGTAGTTCAGGGTGATACTCTTCCTGGACATGTGGGTACAGCATGCCTCTTATCATCTACCATTGATGAGAGTGGGAAAAGTGCTGGAGTCCTCACTCTTCCTATCATGAGCAGAAATTCCAGACAAACTATAGGCAAAGTAAGAGGTAAGCCAGGAGACTCAGGGTGGCCCTTTACAAAGTAGCAGAGGTTAAGTTAAAATTTTTATTAGTTTCAAATTGGGCTTTTGAAAATGTTAAAGATTAAATTAATGATTTGTCTTAGAACATTAATATAACAACAAGATACATCTATTGAATTTTCTGGAAGCTTTACTTTGAATTAGTTTTGACTTGTTGATTTCTTTCCTATTTATAGAGATTGATAAAGCTAGTTTGAGTGGTATTTAAATGTAATTGAGCTCATCATGGCCTTTTTAATTTCTTGGGCCAAGGATGTGGGCAAAGAGGGGCAGACCCCAGGGCCTGGGCTCAGCAACAACAGCCGGAGCTTCTTTCGAGGCGCTGAGCAGCGCCACGGTTCTAATGCAGCCGGGGGCAAACTACGGCCTGCGGGCTGGATCCGGCCCGTTTGAAATGAATAAAACTAAAAAAAAAGACCGTACCCTTTTATGTAATGATGTTTACTTTGAATTTATATTAGTTCACACAAACACTCCATCCATGCTTTTGTTCCGGCCCTCCGGTCCAGTTTAAGAACCCATTGTGGCCCTTGAGTCAAAAAGTTTGCCCACCCCTGAACTAGACACTAACTCTCTTCTATGATTCTGGTTAAGTGTTTTTTTAATTTGTTACTGAATTGGTGATTGATGGTAAGAAAGCCAGCCTCCACAGGGGAGGAGAGTGAGGGAAAGGATGAAAAAAGTGAAGGGTGATAACAGGCACAAACTTCCAGTTATAAAATGAATAAGCCTGGGGGATATGTACAGGACAGGGAATAAGAGTCAATAATACCATAATAAGTAATTGTGGTGATCATATCACAAGGCATAAATATAATCACTGTTGTATATCTGAAACTAATGTAATATTGTATACCAACTATACGTTATTAAATTAAACAAACAAACTAGAAAGCTAGGGGAAAAGCTTAATGCCAAATGAGTCAGCCAGATGACATCAGTGTGTCTGTATTGTGGTCCTGACTTTTGGCATGTTGCCCTCTCTTGGTCTGTTTCCTCACCTGTTCTCAATATACTTTCCATACTTCCACCCTGTTGGTGTGTCAGCCTTTTCCCATTGCCCCTGTCTGCCAGTATTAAGTCATCTGAGGCTTCATCACAAGGAGCAAGTTTCTGTGTCTCTACTACTTCATGCCATTCAAGGGTTCTTTTCCTTAATTGGTCACCTCACTTGGGGAGGTTGGGTTGACATAGGATATGCTTGTAAACACTTATGATTTATGGAATAAATGTACACACCAACTAAGTGATGATCACAGTCTTATTTTGGGGATGGCAAAATTAATCGCAAAGTAGAGAATAAGGACTGTTACCATTGTTGAATATATAGCTGGCTTCTTTATTATATTTGTTTTTTTAATCTTCTCTATAATGTATGATAACTATATTTCTATGTATTCTCTTTTAGGCTTGCTAAAGTTCAAGAAAATACTATTGCTTCTTTAAGAAATGCTGCTAGTCATGTAAGTGAACCTCTCTTTCTTCAAACAACTTTGAACTGTTGTGGTTCAAAGGTAGAAAAGTAGATAAATGTGGGTCTGGGAAATCTCCAGTCTGCATTAATAGGTTTAAAGGGTGAGTATTTATGCTTCTTCTGAACATGTTTCTACAGTGAAGCATCTGTAGACATTTGTATTTAGATTTATGGTGCAGACTGAGATGAAAACAATGGAATTAGCCCTGGCCGGGTAGCTCAGTTGGTTAGAGCTTCTTCCCAAGAAGCCAAGGTTGCGGTTTCGATCCCTGTTCAGGGCACACACACATGAAGATCCCTGTTAGAGAACTTGCAGGGGTCTGCTTTTTGAGAGAGGATTTCATTAAGACCTTTCCTTTCCTATTTTGATTCCAGGAAACAATTGTTGTGCTATTGAAAAAGGAAAATACTTATAATGGTTTTAAGAGAAGAAATTACTTTTTAGGATAAAGCTTAAAGTGTGGCATTAAATTCATGTAAAAGTTTTTTGTTGTTTGTTTATTTTTGTACAAGTCTATGATTTTATAGTGAACAATAGATTTTTTATGTCCTTAATTAGTTTTATATGTATTGTGAGCTAGATAAAATTTTTTAAAATACTTGTTTCCTTTATTTCTGTCAGGGTGCAGCCTTTGTGGAATTTGATGTACATCTTTCAAAAGATTTTGTGCCTGTGGTGTATCATGACCTCACCTGTTGTTTGACTATGAAAAAGGTATGTTGAAATTCTTTCATTTATAAGATATATAGATAAGTATTTATTAAATAGAGTTTTCTTGGTGAGTTACTACCAATCCCTGTCTCTCTTAAGCTCCTACAACATTGAGAGACAGGAATATTAATCTCCAACAGTAGGTTCTTTATATTTCTGAATTGGCTTTTTTCTATCTATATCTACACTAATAAAAGAGAAACATGGTAATTGGTATTTGACCGCTACCCTTCCCATTGGCTAATCAGCAAGATATGCAAATTAAATGACAGCCAAGATGGCGCCGGCAGCCAGGCAGCTTGAAACTAACATGAGGCTTGCTTGCCTCAGTGACAGAGGAAACCAAAGTTCCCTGCCTGCAGCTG
>NW_006286587.1:2996340-3012363 GCF_000327345.1 Myotis davidii | reverse complement strand
AGCAGGCCTAAGCCAGCAGGTCGTTATCTCCCGAGGGGTCCCAGACTGCTAGAGGGCACAGGCCGGGCTGAGGGATCCCCCCTCCCCCCCGAGTGCACAAATTTTTGTGCACCGGGCCTCTAGTCTATATATATAAAAGCCAAGCAACCAGAACACCAGAATGACCAGTCGCTATGATGCGCACTATCGCCTGATTGGGGCCCTAATTGCCCTCCTCTAACCTCCTGCAGCCCCTCTCCCTGGCCAATTTCCTGCAAGGGTCCCTTCTTCCCCCAGGCCGACAACCAACCTCCTGTGGCCCCTCCCTTACCAGCCCAGTCTGATCGGCCCCCATTGGGGCAGGTCAGCTGGATCCCACCTGTGCACGAATTCATGCACCGGGCCTCTAGTTATCTAACAAAAGAACATTTTAGGTGGTTTCTTTATCAGTCTGCCATTGTCTCTATATTGAGACAGGAGAGGAAGCTACCAGCGTGTTTGTTTTCTAGGCTCCCTTCTTTTTCTTCAAGGTCTTTCTCAAATTAATAGGCTAGTATGATTTGGCTGAAATGGGAAGGACCACAATGAAAACTACAATTAGAAGTGCTTTGGAGCCAGATAGTGGAGGCCTCTGTGAAGGGGTTTTGAGCCAAGAAGGGAAATGTTCAGAACTAAACTTCCAGATTAATAATTTGATATCTGATATAAGGGGGAATTTAAAGAGGACAGAGAATAGAGGCAAGAGGTACAGTTATGTGGGCCAAAGATAAGGTAAGCCTGAGACTTTTGAGAGTGGAGAGGAGGACATGATAAAGATTTGAAAATGCATATAATTTCTTAAAAATTATAATTGTTGTGCAAACAGAATTGTGATAATTATATATCACAACTGCCTGAACTTCAGTATACAAATTAACCAAGTGATTTCTTAGGGACTTAACTACTGGGGTTTATTTAGCATTTTCTTTAAAACTTTTTTTTTAATGGTTTTAAGTATTATTTTCCACTGAGTTGGTTTGAAGTTAAGGCTAGTTTGCTTACATATGTAACACTGCACCAGACCCTGCATGTTATGGAAGTAGATGACAAGGCACCTGGCTCTGCCTGCTAGTGGATTCTAACCAGTCACTTGGGTTGGGATTACTGTGATGTATAGAAAAGGACCTTTCTGTTTCTGTGAAACATATTAGGAGAGGGAGGGAAGGAGATGCACCTGTTAGATGACAGAAGTAGGGTAAAATAATAGAAATGGAGCAGGTTGTTTTTGCTGTGGGGAAACTAATACATAACCAAGAAGGCGGTTAATGAATCTAGTTCCTTTGTTTTGCTCTTAATTTGAATCTGGATGGATTAATTAGGGAATGAGAGTAATGAATTGTGTATATTTTTAGTTTTAATTTTTAAGCTGGTATTTTTCAATAAAAGCAAAAGTTCATAAGATTATGAATATAAATTTGCCTTTCCCTTGGCCACATTCCCTTACTCTTAATAATCTCTTATGTATTCTCACAGACAAACTGTATGCATATACAAACTCATACCATATGTATATAAACGAGTATAAAAGTAATAAATTTTAATGTATAGGGGTGTGCAAACATAGTTTTATAGTTGTGAGTTTGAGTATGCAAAACAGAGTTTATTCTTTTACTATGTATTATTATTTATTTGTATTACAACTGTAAACCTACTTTTGTCCAGCCATGTATTTATTGGATTGATGATTTATCAGTGGTACATTAACTTTTATTAAGATAAAGGTGCCTAAACAGTGGGCCATTTGATATGATATTAAAATCTAATAAAACAGATTTGCTCAAGGGGAAAGCATTTATAATAGAGTTCCTGTTAAGTATTACACTTATAGTTAACTAGAGGCCTGTTGCACGAAAAGATTCATGCAATAGGCCTTCCCTTCCCCTGGCTGCCGGCACCGGTTTTCCTCCGGCACCCGGGACCCAGGCCTTGGCTCTGGGCAGAGCCGCCTTCAGCCTTCGCTGCTCTGGCCTGAGCCGCCTTCAGTCTTTGCTCAATACAGGATGACAGGAAATAGAGGTAATCACTGAACCTCTGGCTTTGTTTTCAGTGTGTCTCCAGTGCCATAACCTGCTCCCATCTGTTTTCTTTCTTCCAGGAACTGCCACTTACATTAAAACCAAAAGCCAGAATTTAAGAGCTGAGGTGTAGTGTTAGATAAGAAGGGCTCCTCTACATGGGCTCACTGTAGTCATCAAATAATTGTTCTCATCATTCAGTAAATTAAGATATTAGTCCTGCCTGGGGTAAACATTCGTAATAATTTGAGGCCTATATTTCTTTTTCTTTTCTATTTAGAAATTTGAGGCTGATCCAGTTGAATTATTTGAAATTCCAGTAAAGGAATTAACATTTGACCAACTCCAGTTGTTAAAGGTAGTAATAATAGCATAAAATGTAAATAATCTTTTATTTTAAGACTATTTGTATCTGTCTGTATATGGTAATGTTCTCTGCACCTGGAGATAATATAGTCAGCATGCATAGAGTATATGCTTTGGTTTTCTGTTCTATTAGGAAGAATGGGTTTGTGCTGATCTATCTTCTCTGTTTTCATGAACTGCCTTGGTTTTTGCATACATCAAGGGGCTAGGCCAGTGGTCAGCAAACTCATTAGTCAACAGAGCCAAATATCAACAGTACAACGGTTGAAATTTCTTTTGAGAGCCAAATTTTTAAAACTTAAACTATATAGGTAGGTACATTATTATTAACTTAATTAGGGTACTCCTAAGGCTTAGGAAGAGCCACACTCAAGGGGCCAAAGAGCCGCTGTGGCTCTCGAGCCGCAGTTTGCCGACCACGGGGCTAGACTATAAGTCTTTGTCAGCCCTTCTCATCCATAATTTTAGGTTGCCTCTGTTCTACTTTAGCCTTTCTTTATAACTCACTACTTTACAATTGGCCTTTTATGCTATTGTTGGCTTTATACTTATGTAACTAAGATCTTTGTATATTTTGTTATTCCATGTAATCTTATATGATCCCCCTTTCTATTCCCATTGGATACCTAAATAAATGGTTGATTGAGTATAAGTTTCCTAACTTAAGAATCTTTATATTCTTCTTCCCTACTTGGGTATCTGATTATGATCTTATGTGTATGTATAAATATATATATATGTATATATGTGTGCTTATTCTTATAAACTTATAATTCTACATTTTATAGTTTTCTTTAACTTACTAGCTCTTCAAGTTAAAGTTCTTCATAAACTAAGGCTTTTTCTAATGATTGCATTTTGTGTGTGTTTTTTAGCTTACTCATGTGACTGCACTAAAATCTAAAGATCTAAAAGGTATGTACAAGTATGGAAACACTGTTTTCATTTCATAGTTAGCATATATACAATATTTCCTTATCCGTTTTGACACACTGTTGGTTGTTTAATGAATATAATACAGGGCTATCCAAAAGTAATTTTATAAACATGAAAGCTTTACATATATTAATCTTCAAGTGCATATATGTCATTGTATAGATGATCAGAGGTCTTTATCATTTTGTACCTTTCAGTATTTCCAACATTCTTCACATTACAAAATGATAAGACTATAGCAAGAATAGAAGCCAGGAAAATGAAGGCAGCTCTACCTAATATTTACCAATTGTGACCTTGGGCAGTTTACTTGCCTCAGGTTCCTCAAAGCTTGGCCTGCCTACAAAATCCCTTTGTAATTCCACTTTACTTTCTCCTCCCATGGGACATAATAGTCTATGCCGTTCATTTGAGGCTTAGTGTATCCTTTGTTGTTGTTGTTGTTACCCTTTATTTTTATATATGCCCTGTCTCTTCAACTAGAATGTAAACCTCTGTAGGGTGAGGAAAATGTTTTTATGTATTTCGAGCCAGTGAATTCAGAGAGGAAGGGAGAGAGATAGAAATATTTGCGATGAGAGAGAATCATTGATTGGGTGCCTCCTAAATGCCCCACACTGGGAATCGAGCCTGCAATCTGGGCAAATGCCCTCACCAGGATTCAAACCATGACCTCTTGGTTTATAGGTCGACACTCAACCACTCAGCCACACCAAGCGATCTTTTTTTTTTTTAAAAGAAAAGCTTGATATTAATTTTTTCTGTCTTGGAAAAAATCCTTCTGTGTCTCAAGTTGGAATCTATTTTGGATTAAATGTAATGGTAACCAAAGTACATTAGTGGCTATAGATTCTCTTAATTTCTAACTTCTGAGACGATTTTGATATTTCAGATAGTCTTAGCAAGATGACATACCTCTTAATTCCATTAAGAAATAACAAAACACTCTTGTGACTACCTTTTTTAAAAGAAGTATTACAACTTTTATGAGAAAATAATCATTGTTAGGACCACAAACTGTGGTGTTTCTGTTAAATGTTGCATACTAGTCTTCAAAAAGGATGCTTATTTAAAAAATCAGGGGTTTAATGGTTAAAAATAATAAATATAAGAGCCTTCAAACACTGCATATGAAAGGATTTCATAATTACTTTAGCATGTCTTTTTTTGCTTACAAATTTAGAAAGAGATCTTAGTGATAAAATGGTATTTTTTTTAATCTACTGAGTTTTTATAATTTAAATTTTTCAGAATCTGTGGTTGAAGAAGAAAATTCTTTATCTGATAATCAGCCATTTCCTTCTCTTAAGATGGTAAGTTCCTTAGGAAAACTAGGGCAAGGCTATCTCATTAATTCTGTTATATCTGAATAACTTTATTCTCTTAAATGGGTACTAATATGGTTGTATCAAAGGCAATGCAATATAATAAAGAGCTAATATGCTAATTAGACTGGATGGCAGAACGACCTTCCAATCTTCCAGATGACCTCCCGGAACAACCAGTGGAGGGGGCAGGGGTAGGGAAGGGCCGCAAGGCAGCCAGGGCTGCGAGGACCTACTCTTGCACAATTTTTGTGCATCAGGCCTCTAGTATTAATATAAACATGTCATCATTGATGCTTTATAGAGAAGATATATTCTTATGTGGCGTACCTATGCTACTTTAAAAAAGATAGTAATTTACCTGCTTAATACAAATTCCCACCTCAATCGGTTAATTTGATAAGAATAGGAAATTCACATATTTCTGTATGTAAAAAGGAAGGAGAGGGCAGGGAACAAGGAATTGGGGGAGATGTGATGATAAGAGAGGCATTTAACTGTTCCTTAACATTTTGGAGAGAAATTAGATCCTCCAAAGAAAATAAGGACCCTCGTTACATAAAACGAGACACAGATTTAAAGAATTCACTTTGAAAAAGTATAAGAAAAACTAGCATGAGTATTTTGAAACTAGACAGTTTATACAGGAATCTATCTGACAGAATCGGGCAAGCCTATATGGACACCAGACCCTCTCCTTAGCTATGCTAAGTCTACTTTTTATTCTACTGGCTCCATTTCCTAACTTCTACTCTTCTCCATTATCTTTTCTTGGTGATGTCACCTATAGGAGATTTCTTAAGGCAAAAATAGGTCATTTCAATTTATCACAATTATTCACCCTACAGAAAGGATGCTACAAGAGAAATCCTCAAATGGACACAGTCCTATTGGTGCATTTATTATTTTTGTCTTAGTGCATTTAAAACATGATTTGAATAATTTTTCAGATATTTCTGAAGCCCAGCTAAGTAAAGTCATTCTTTCTATTCCAAAATTCCGAAATCATTTAGTTCATAGAAATCTCATGATTCCTAAACTTGTGACTTCATAGAATGGAAAAAAGTTTTTAAAAAAATTGTTTGTGAAAGGTTTGACAATATTTGCTTAGTCAAGTAAGTTCAGCACACACACTCATTTATTCATTTACTTTGGCATCACAATAATTGAATCACAGAGGAATATCAAAGCCCCAAAAAGGCCAAATATAGTCTTCTCAGTATAAAAAGGGATCTTTTTTAAAAACAATATATTTTTTATTGATTTCAGAGAGGAAGGGAGAGAGGAAGAGAGATAGAAACATCAATGATGAGAGAGAATCATTGATTGGCTGCCTACTGCACGCTCCCAACTGGGAATTGAGCCCACAACCCAGGCATGTGCCCCTGACCAGAATCGAACCTGGGAGGGACCTTTCAGTCCACAGTCCCACCCTCTATCCACTGAGCCAAACCACCTAGGGCTAAAGAAGGATCTTTCTGTAAATTTGATGTTTGACAATCTCAGAACTATTAATATACTAGTATATACTATTGTTCTTATTTTTTAATTTTGTGTTGGTCCAGTAAAAAGGTGACAGGTGCCCTAGCTGGTTTGGCTTAATGGATAGAGGGTCGGCCTGTGGACTGAAGGGTCCTGGGTTCGATTCTGGTCAAGGGCACATGCCCGGGTTGCAGTCTCAATCCCCAGTGGGGGGCGTGCAGGAAGCAGCCAATAAATGATTCTCTCTCATCATGGATGTTTCTATCTCCCTCTCCTTTTCTCTCTGAAATCAATAAAAACATATTTTAAAAAATAGTGATGGTATGTTAAATAAATATTGTTAAAGATATCAGGGGGAAAAGTCAAAAGCCCCTCACAAAATCGAGTACAACCTGTTTTAGGTACTGTACTTTTTAGCTGGTTAGTATAGGCCAGTGATAGCAAACCTTTTGAGTTCGGCATGTCAGCATTTTGAAAAACCTTAGCTTAACTCTGGTGCCGTGTCACATATAGAAATTTTTCGATATTTGCAACCATAGTAAAACAAAGATTTATATTTTTGATATTTATTTTATATATTTAAATGCCATTTAACAAAGAAAACCAAAAAAAATGAGTTCTGACATGCGTGACATAAGTTCGCCATCACTGGAATAGACCCAGGGCTAGATCCCAGGTCACCAAGCTACCAAGCTATGTTCTTACTATTACATTGTCTTTTTAGTGTGCTTTATTTGCTGTTATAAAATCAAACATCATACGTATTATCTATGTTAAGTGGTTTCTAAACTTTTGAAATAAATTGAAATTAAAAACTATATCTGTTTCAAATTCATTTTGCCTGTACATGTTTCTGTATTTTCCCAGCCTTCATGTTTAAAGACTAATCAAGTCAGCTCTTTGTAGTATAGTAGCCTGGCTTTATAATTTCAATTTTATTTTCTACTTATGCTGCCAAAATGGTATTATTGCAAAATGTCTAGATAACTTAGTTTAAATAAGTTGACATCATATTATTTGTTCATTTATATACTCATAACCTTATTTACGAGCCTTGGCATAATCTTTCATTTGGAGATAACATCTTTTCAGGGAGTTATCCACATGATATTGTTAAGCATCACCACCTTCAAAAAAGTTAGGAAACATAGTTTTTCATATAACCATGACTTAGTATTAGTATATTGATATACTTGAATAAAATTCAGAAAACACAACAAATGTCTTCTTAAATCCTTGAGGTCGAATAAGTTTATTGTGATTCACTTTGGATATCCAGTAGTAACAGTGAGAAGAATTTTAGGTTAAGGATCCATCTTTGTAGTAATGGTGAGAAGAATTTTAGGTTAAGGATCCACCTTTGTGGTAGTAGTGATCAGTTATCGCAGATAGTACCTAGGACTGTTGCTTTTGCTGTTTAATTTCTTTTGACTCTCTTAATTTAATTAATGAGATTGTCAGTTGAGTATAAGAAAAGCTAGTGATTTAATGCTGAAAGCATTTTACTCTTACTAGCGATATGTTTTCTTACAGATTGCGTTTTTGTAATAATTTTGTTTTTCTTTTTCCCCCTTATTCTACCATTCATTTCACCAAAAATAAAACAAAATTCACCACCAACAAACAAAACTCTAGGTTTTAGAGTCTTTGCCAGAAGATGTAGGGTATAACATAGAAATAAAGTGGATCTGCCAACAAAGGGTAAGTAATTCTTTGTGTATTCTCGTCTTTCCCTTTTCCTGTGTGTTTTAAATACATTCACTCTTATCTTTTTGCTTTAATGGAGTAAGTGAAACTGAAAACTTATTGTGGTTTCTTCCAGTAAGCACAGTGCTTTTAGACCCTTTTAATAACGCATATTTTATTTATTTATTTTAAAATGTTTTTATTGATTTCAGAGAGAGGAAGGGAGAGATAAATAGAAATATTAATGATGAGAATCACTGATCGGCTGCCTCCTATACACCCCTTACTGGAGCTTGTGCCATGACTGGGAACTGAACCATGATGATCTCATTCATGGGTTGATGCTCAATCACTAAACCACACTGGCCAGGCAATAAAGCATATTGTATATACTTATACTAATTTGTGGCTACTTAAAAGTAGTAATGAATGTATTATAGTAGAAATTTCCATGTTCATGTGTCTCATGTGCACATTTATATGGATGGTTTCTGGGTATGCTCATAGGTGAACAATAAGAACACTGGACAGTCGGAACTCTATAACTTTGATTAGTTTTTATTTTATCTTCCCCATCTAAACACATAATAATGTCCTAAGCAGTTTTCTATTAAGTGCTAGTAGCTAGTAATAATTAACCAGGAAAATAAATTTTTACAAATGTGTTTTAAATCACTCACAGATTTAGTCACTGTTTTGTTCAATAATTATATATTGAAAAGCTGTTAAAGGCCAGGTATTTTCTGAGTGCTGGGATCAAGTAGTGAAAGAATAAAGCCTTGCCTTCCTGGAACCTATATTCTGGTCGAGGAGAACAGCGATTGAATGTATCAGATGAGGGTACTTGATAGGCCTAAGATCCGAAGAATGAGAAATTTAACTAGTAATTCATATTTACCAGGTTTTGTTGTTGTTTGCAGTGAGTTAGCAAATGAAGTAGAGCCCTTTTGTCCTAAAGTTTATGAATATATTAAACTATTTAAAAAGTCACAGTAGATTGCAAGTTTCCAGTTATAGTTTTTATTTATCTTATTAAAACAAAAGTCTATTAATGGTATAATTGCTTTGCATATAAGCATCTCTATACCTGAATTATGATAGCTGCACTGTCGCTAAGTAGCAATGTGTTCATGGGCACATCATTTCATTTCATTTTTCAGGACTTTGCTTTTCTCATCTATAAACTAAGAGTTGGACTAGGTGTTCTCAAGATTTTTTTCCTAGCACTGTGATTCCAGAGTAGTTAATGGCTTTTGTTTTCCTATTTGCTTCTTCTACATAGGATGGAATGTGGGATGGTAACTTATCAACATATTTTGACATGAATCGGTTTTTGGATATCATTTTAAAAACTGTCTTAGAAAATTCTGGCAAGAGAAGAATAGTGTTTTCTTCATTTGATGCAGATATTTGCACAATGTGAGTAATAGTCATTTTTTTCCTCATATACTCTCTTACTGTAGATAGGACTTAGTGTACAAAGATTATGGTTGGAGGTGGGGAAGTGCCCAGACTTTACCCTTGATTTATCCTCTCAGAAAAGTTATATATATTCTCACTTCCCTTCAGGACTACCTGCTGGGATGCCCTTCACTCCTGTAAACTCCATACCCACTGGGTCCTAATGCATCATACCCTGTATTGCATGTAACATCTTCCTTACCAAATTATAAGTCCTTAAAGGCTTTCTTTTTTAAAAAAAATAAATTTTATTGATTTTTTACAGAGAGGAAGGGAGAGGGATAGAGAGTTAGAAACATTGATGAGAGAAACATCAATCAGCTGCCTCCTGCACAGCCCCAGTTGGGGATGTGCCCACAACCAAGGTACATGCCCTCCTTGACTGGAATTGACCTGGGACCCTTTAGTCTGCAGGCCAATGCTCTATCCACTGAGCCAAACCAGTCAGGGCCCTTAAAGACTTTCTTGTTGCCCATTTCTGAGAATATTTTAGCTCTTGTATAGAAAAATTAAATTTTTTTTTATTTTTTGTCTGAAAGGCAATACACACATGTTAATGGTGATTATATCTCAGTAATGGGATTATGCTGGGGGGGGGTCTTGATATATTTTCTAAAGCTTCAGAACAATATAATTATCATCCCAATGAAAAGCATTTTTTGAATTGTCTTTTTTAGGGTTCGGCACAAGCAGAACAAATATCCCATATTATTTTTGACTCAAGGAAAGTCTGATATTTACCCTGAACTCATGGACCTCAGATCTCGGACAACTGCTATTGCAATGAGTTTTGCACAGTTTGAAAATCTACTGGTAAGTTATGTTTGAATTTCTTAATTTTCATTTTTTTAAAATGCTTTTTAGAAAAGAAATAAAGTTTCATGTTCCATTACACATCTCATTGGTTAGTTTTGACCTATTTATAACAAGCAGATAGTTCTACTGAAAAATGAGAGTATTAGATCTCAGAATCAAAAGCAATTACTTGAACAAAAATATATATATATTTCCTTGAATGCCTACATTAAGTAAGTTTTGTAGTTGAGTGGATTTTATGATTTGTCTGAAATGATCTAATAATATAAGTTGTGTAAGAAAAATTATACATTGTCTTTTCCTGCCCACTCAACTTTGGAGAGCACTGATTTAGAATATGACCATTTAGCATTTGCAGTCAATAAGTTACTTTTTCATGAGTAATTTATTTTTCTCCCATTAGGGGATAAATGCACATACTGAAGATCTGCTCAGAAACCCATCCTACATTGAAGAGGCAAAAGCTAAGGGACTAGTCATATTCTGCTGGGGTGATGATACCAACGACCCGGAAAACAGGAAGAAATTGAAGGAATTTGGAGTTAATGGTCTAATTTATGATAGGTATTTGTTTTTCATGAAAAACTTTCATATTGATTTTGGTGAGAGGGGAAGGGAGAGATAGAATCATGGATGTGAGAGAAACATGAATCGGTTTCTCCTGCATGCCCCCCCACTGGAGATCTAGCCTGCAACCTGGGCATGTGCCCTGACCAGGAATGGAACTGTGACCTCCTGGTTCATAAGTCAACACTCAGTTACTGAGCCGTGTTGGTTGGCTCTCTGTGCTTTTTTTTTTTTTTATCTAGCTATAGATTTAACAGATTTCAGTATAAATGACAACTCTGTCTTTCCAGTTTCTCAGGCCAAATCCTTGAAGTCCTTCATGATTCTGTTCTTTCTCTCATATCCCAAATCCAGTCAAACAAAATCATGTTGATTCTATCTTCAAATATATCCTGAATCTATCAACTCACCATGTTTACTGTTGTCACTCGCAAGCTACCTCATTTCCAAGGTGCATTATTGAAAGAGCCTTCTCACTGGCCATTGCCTCCACCCCTGCTTCCCTGCTGTCTGTCTGTCTGCAGCACAACAGCCAGAGGGTGCCTGTTAAAATCTCAGTCAGATCATGTTACTGCTTAAAACCTAAGAGTAAAATTCCGGGCCCTTTCCTCCCCACCCTCCTCTCCCCGCCAATGTCAATGTCTCAGTAAAGTCTTCCCTGAATATCCTAATTCAGATAACAACTGCCATTCACAGTGAACAACTGACTTTTCTCCCTAGCATTTACCACCATCTGACATAATATTTCACTTGTTTATTTTCTGCCTGGCCTCCCCACCCCAATACACCCGACACAAACATGAGCTGCCTGAGGGCCAGACTCTGCCTGTTTTGTTCATTGCTGCATCTTCAGAGGTTAGAACAATATCTGATACAGAGTGGACTTCAAATATTTGTTGAACAAATCTTTTTATTTTCTTTTTGTATAAGTCCCCTGAGTGTTTAGATGTAAGTTTGAGTCGCTAATCTGAGAAAGAAAAGGTTGCTGAATATAAAGACATGGGGTTGGAAAGGATGTTATTTACTCTGCTTGCTAATATTTGAGCAGCATCATGCAAAGAGTAAGTGATGAACTTCTTACCAGTCCTGCTTTAAAAAAACACCTTCCTTGGATTTAGTTCATATTGCTGCTTGTCCTATAAAGTTATATCACTTTCTTAATAAAACTTTTTTTTTTTACCATGTCTGAATGAGTCTGGTTTTAAAATTGCAGCTCAGATAATGTTTGCCTTTCTTTTAACTACTTGGTTAATTTTGCTTTAAGCAATGTATTTCATAGGTCCTTTTAATAGATATATCCAACTAATTAAAGGAAAAATAAAATTCTAAATCAACAATTTGAAGTAAGTGTTTGCTTTAGCAAAAATTTGAAGATTTTTTTGTTTCTTTGAAGAAGAAGGAATGATTGTAATTATTTTCGGGCAAGAAAATGTATTGTGATGTTATACCATGTATAACTTTGTAGGGTATACACATTTTAGGCAGACCCATCATCTCAAGGGCCTTGTTTGGAGGCAAATACTGACATGTAATTGAGAACAGAAAGATGCTATGCGATATAAATAGCCCTAAAGAAAATGAATTCTTCCTGGCCTGAGGTCAATAAGAATAATTTTAAAGAGGAAGCATTGAGATGGATTTGGGGTGTGGTTAAATTTGTTTTGATAGGATATGCATTTTAGGCAGAGGCTAGAACGTGAATCAGGGCAGGACTGTGTTGAAGGTGTGGAGGATTTTGAGGAGACACCCAGCACTGGGCTCCTCCTAGAGTCTGTTGACAGGTGAGGTGGGTAGTGTTAGAATTGGTTTTTACCCTCGGAAGTTTTTTTAAAATTTTACTCAAAGCAGTACATATG
The DNA here is from genome assembly GCF_000327345.1 of Myotis davidii. NCBI lineage: Eukaryota > Metazoa > Chordata > Mammalia > Chiroptera > Vespertilionidae > Myotis > Myotis davidii. Next base: position 2,999,835 of record NW_006286587.1, on the reverse strand, counting down.
TATGCATAACTATTTGTGTATCTTCGTGTATATATATACATATATAGCTTAAAATTACATTTTTATATATATATATGTTGTTTAGAAATGTAAATAGTTTTATAAGACTTAAAATTTATCATAAAAAACAACAGGTGCTGGCCAGGTAGCTCAGTTGGTGAAAGTATCATCTGGTACTCCAAGGTTTCTGGTTCGATCCCTGGTCTGCACACATACAAGAATCAGCCATTGAATGCATAAATAAGTGGTACAACAAATTGATGTTTCTCTCTCTCTCTCAAATCAATTAATTTGTCAATAAAAGAGGCAATCCCCTACTCCTGTCCCTTTCATTGTCTCTAGCTGAGTTCCTATGCCCTAATTTTTTTAAGCTGTTTCTTCTGGTACTTAATGTGCTTATGCTATAATTTTTTCATTATCAAATTTCGACATTATGTAGAAGATTTTGAATGATTATTGATTCATAGTCTTTCATTCATTTTGCATTGGGGAGAATTATGATGAGGATGGGTATTTTAGTCAATCAGAAACTAATTTGTTCTCTTCTTTTACAAAGGAATTAACACAGTAGATTTCCATTTCATCATGGTTTTATGATATATTATCATATAAACTGGTACGTTTGATTTTCTGATATTTGGAATTTTTGCATTTATGATAATGACGGAGATGGCCTTTATTTACCTTGAATGGTTTGATTTTTGGTGTGGAAATAATACTTGCTTCGTAGAGTAAATTGGGCAATGCCCCTCTTTTTATAAAAAAATTATTGTGTCTGCTCAAATAATTTAAAAAATACACTAACACATTTAAAGAACATTATCATTAAATTATGAAGTCCCCCATGAGCCTCTTTCTAACTCTGTTCCCTTATCTCCTCCCTCACATATAACTGCTTATCAAATTATTATTCTCATTAAAATTTCTTTTAATTCTATCACTAAACAATATACCATTTAGTTTTGCATGGCTTTAATCTTTATTTGTATTTTGTTGCATGCAGCTATAATCTGTCCTTCTTCATGGCTGTAGAACATTTATGGTTGTATGTATCTACTACAATTTATTCTATTTGAGAACATTTTGGTGGTTGCCAAGTTTTTGCTATTACAGCATTTGCTGTAAATATTGTTGACCAGGTCTAGAATATATTTGAAAAGTTTCTCTAGGGCAGTGACTTTCAAATCTTTTTGATCCCAACCCAATTAGATAGGCATTTTATGTAGCAACCCAGTGCACACAGAGATTAAAGGTTTCTGCAAGCATTGTGGCCGGGCATAAAACTCCATGTTAGAAATCATTTCCTTAGAATTTTAGAAATAGTTCTCTGTTACCTTCATAAGTCCAGTGTTGCTGTTGAGGATCAAGAAACCATGTTCATTCCTGTTCCCACACATACAGTTTCTTTGTTTCCTGTCAGGAAGCTTGGAGAGTCTTTGTCACCAGTGTTCTAAAACTTCATAGAGATGGGTCTTATGGGTCTGGTTTCACCCATTGTGCCGGGCACTTGTTAGCCCTGTTAGTCTGTTGAAAATGTGAAAAGTTTCATGAGTTGCTTCTTAGATTTTTGTCCCTTCCATTTTTCTGACTTTTTAAAAAATCTTTGTCTTTTTGCTCCACTTGGAAAGATTTCTGCAACCTTACCTTTTACCCATTCTATTGAGGTTTTCACATCTGCTATTGTGTTTTTCATTTCCAAGGACTGTCTTTTTTCCCCAATGCTCTTTTTTCTGTACGTGTAACATCCTGTTTTCATTTTATGAAAGTACTATTTCTCTGAAAGCAGAAGTTTTTGTTTGTTCTTTTGGCATTTTCTTCCCTTTTACTCACCTGTTAGAAGTTTTCCTCACATGTTTGGAAATCTTTGGCTGCTTCTCCTAAGAGATTAGAATCTACAAAGCTTGTTGGAAGCCGGAGTGTGTTAACTTGGATTTCACTATGGGTGATCTAGGTGGCCTGTTTGATCAGACCTCTGATATCACTAGATTTAGAAATTTACTTTTTGACTTATCAGATTGCTCCTAGAAGAATCTATATCTACATAGATGTGGGTCTGGCTGCCAGGATTCTTGGAGCCAAGTGAGGTCAGAGAGCTGGGGAAGAGGGCATGTCTCTGTGTAGCATTGATTATATATATGTACTATCTCTAATTCCCTGGTGCTGCTGGAGGTTTTGTAAAATGTCCAAACGCTCACCTGGTCGAGTCCCCTATTCCAAGAGATTTCCTGTCTAATGCTTGAAATAACTTCAGTTAGTGTAGGGGAGGGGCAGTCTTGGGGCAGGGAGTTAGGAGGGATTTAACTTGCTGCTGCTTGAAGTCTTCACTCCACCCTCCCTGTTTCAGCCCCTTTCCCTTTCACTCCCAGTTCTGGAGAAATTTGATGCTGCTTTTAACTCAGCCTTTGCATTTTTCCCTTACTAGCTTGTGATTTGGCCTTTTCTATCCTGTTAACTGAAACACTTTATTACACTTTATGATCCATCTATTTTCCAGCTCTCAAAAGTTAGTTACTGTGTCTCTGGTTTTTCCCATACTCCTGAAATTTTTTTAAATCCCTTTGCTTTATTTTTAATGAGCAGGGGGTGGGAGGCAGTGGAGAGGGTATGGGAAAAAGTCAAGTTAGATGATTCCTTGACCCAGATGTCACTTTTCATTCTATGTCTTTAATGAACAGAAAGTCTTTGTTTTATAATAGTCACATATTTAATAGGGTCAATGCATATTTTTATCTTGTTTATGAAAATTTTCCCCACTGTGATATCATAAAGATTGCCTTGTGGTGACTCTTACAAGTTTCCTGTCTTTCACAGTTAGGCATGCACGGCCATGTTATCTGCTGATCTGCAGTGACAGTGCTGCCACCATCACCTGGGGCTTTTCTGTGCTGGTGACTGGGTATACCTGCCAATATTGCACAGCTTTAGCATGGTTCTCAACCGGGTGAGAAGTTCTCATCTTGGTCTTCGTGATTTGAAGTCAGAATTGGGTATTAATTCCAGTTCTGCCTCTAAATAGCTTCCCGTCTGTAAAATAAGACATTGCCAATTAATTGACTTGGAGAGAAGATACTTGAAGAATGACCAGTAAGCTACAGATTTCATTTTCTGATTCAGTTGCTTTCTAATCAGCTCTTTTGCACCCAGGGCACAAAAGGAAATGCTGCTGTTCTGGGTTATCAGAAAGACAGGGAAGAAGAGACATAATTTTTAAGTATTGGGTGTCCCAAAAAAATGTATACACATATTTTGAATAATTACAGAAAGCAGTGTTTATTAAAATACATTTCATTTTTCAAATTGAGCTATTAGTTAAAGTGCGTACATTTTTTGGGACACCCTATATTTATAGAAATCCTCTTTTGAGGGAAAATAGGTTAAACTTGTGCATTCAGGGTGATCAAAGTTATGTAAAAAAATTTGTATTAAGGGTGATCAAAGTTATGTAAAAAATATGTATAGAAAGTTTTTAAGTAATCCAATTAAAATATAGATTTC
>NW_006286587.1:2992511-2995994 GCF_000327345.1 Myotis davidii | reverse complement strand
AACTGCAAAAATCTTTGTGCCATCTGTGTATATATGTATTTTTTACATGGACTGACATGCACATCTACCATTTTCATTCAGTATGAACCTTGAGGCTGCTGCCGTTTTTCCATTTAACCAAACCAATGCCTGTGTAAACAGCCTAGAGGTGATCCTTGAAAACTTGTTTCACAAATTGTTTTGCATAAATGTTAAAATTTTTTAAATGCTGCAGGGTAATTTAATGTATAAAATGTTAGAAGAAGTATGTATTGCATACTTAGTAGAGTAGATCGTTATGTGTAAATTCTACTCAATGCATGCTTTAGGTTTTAAGCATGAGATTGTACACGTTTACTGTAAGTCCTTGCATCTGTGGTGCTAGGTAAGTGTGAGAAGGTGTCAAGGACTGAAAATAAATACTTTGTTGCCTAAAAAAAAAGGCCTGTTTGCAGGCATTTAAAATATGCTTCTTTTAGGTCTCTCTCACTACCTACTACACACCGCTGCTTTATGGGTTTGTTGTGTGTGTGTGTGTGTGTGTGTGTGTGTGTGTGTGCGTGCTGTGTGTGTTGTACAGTAGTTAAATCTCCATGCAAAAAAATAAATGTCCTGAATTCTCATATTGGTATTCTTTATTGATTAATGTATATCGTGCATGTAATTTATTTAGAAATGTAGAAGATCCGACTAAATGTATAGGCATGTTTTGAGTGTTTTGCTAAGGATTCTTTCATTAGAAGCTGATTGTTTTGGGCATAACTGTAATTTAAGAATGAATGTTAAATAAAACGCACAGAATTATTTTCTTCAATATAAATTGAAATTGCAAGAAGGTGTTACTTTTGTAGAATTGGTTCTATAATATTATGAGAAATTGGAATTTAGAGTCTACCCTAAAGAGATGTCTTATTTCCATCTACCTTTTACTGCATGTTCTTCACTAGACAGTTTATTCATGTATTGACATATTTTGGTAGTAGCTGCAAACCTAAGACTTGGAATTACACATTGTATCTTTTTATTTTTTAAGCCAAACAATGCAATTTTGGTCAAATCTTAATTGTGTGAAGATAGGCTTTGAAATTGTATGGTATTGTGTTTGTAACACTGATATTTAATGAAAAATAGTTTCGGAAAATGGAGTCTTCAGCCAGGGCTCAAAGTATTTTTCCCCCACATTGAGTGAGATTCTCCCAACATTTTGGTGTGTATTAGGTGCCTTTAGAAAACCCCTTAAAATTTTTTTTGTTGTTTTCCACATCTGCAGACTTGTACAACACAATCACCATTACTTTGTGGTAACTTGGTTAGCCGAATGTGTGCATTACTAGTCCTGTTCGTTGGCTCCTCCCCTGTGCCTTTCACGTTCCAGCTCCGCTTTGAAAACTTGCAGATCATAAAAGGAAAAAACGGGGGAAGGAGGAGAGGTGATGTGGGTTAGAGGGTTTCCTGAACAGTGTAATTTGTTTAAAATATATATTTTTATTGATTTCAGAGAGGAAGGGAGAGGGAGAGAGAGAGAGAAACATCAATGATGGGAGAAAAATCATTTTTCGGCTGCCTCCTGCACTCCCCCTACTGGGGATCAAGCCCCCAACCCTCACATGTGCCCTTGACTGGAATCAAACCCAGGACCCTTCAGCCTGCAGGCTGATGAGTCAAACCAGCTAGGGCTGAACAGTATAATATGCTGAAAAGAGCTCATAGCCTCACTACTCACTTTCCTGTAGATGATTAAAGCATAGCAAGCAGTGTCTCCCCTTTATTCTAGGACTAAGTCCAGGCTTTATCACTTGCTTTGCCCTGTGCACTCTGCTCCAGCCACACACTGTATCTGTGCTAGGCCTTGGCCACATCATGCTCCCTGTCGGAAGCCTTGTGCCTTCTGCTGCCCACAAACACCTTCTCCTTGCCAGATTCATTTCTCCTTGAGCCATCGACCTCTCTGCTCTGAGCCTTTGCGAAGCTCCTCCAGAAGGGATGAATCTGTCTCCTGGACTCTAGTCGCGTGGTTATACCTTGGTCATGTGCCTCACAGGACATTGTGGGTAGGCGCAGTGATGTTTGCCTCACCTACCAGGATGCGGACTCTTCCAGGGCAGAAAGTTTATCTTACTCATTTTTATTTCCACAGTAAATGGAACATAGAAAACAAATGTTGGAATTATTGAGATAATATAATTCATAGCAAATGTCCTCTTAAGAGGTTTAGTTATGTTCACTAAGAATGTAAACTTTGAATTGACTTACATTTTAACAATTGGAACAGTTTATTGATGTCATAGAGGTATAATGTTAAATTATTTCATGGTTTCTGGAAATTGAGTGAAATGTCTGATAAAATGCCGCCATTCTTTGGTATTTCTCTGGAATTATGTACTGTAACCGATGGATGTAAGTGTGAGGAATACAGCTCATTCTGTGTCAGTAGTGCCTGAGGGCTACCATGGCCACCCTTTACCTCACTCCCATCTTCCTTATGACACTTGTCTTCCCCTCCAAATCCCATGTGTACGCCTACCTCAGCCCCCTGTCCTTGTTGGAAATGCCTTCTGTCTTCCTTCTGTGTCCAGCTCAGGTGCCACCTACTCCATAGAACTTTCCTCAGCTTTTAATCAGAATCATGATGCAAACAAATGGAGACAGCCTCAAGCTCACTACTTCATTTTGCAGCTGAGGTAGCAAACCCAGAGAAGTTAACTGACCATGTTGGGACTAGAACTGGGTTTTGGGACTACACTGTCTTCGTAAACTGTGCTGCCTTCTGAGTTCTTCTGGCATTTGTTAGCAGATGCTTTCTAAAGTCCAACTTCTTATGTGCCTGTTATTTTCCTGATAAGATTGTAAGCCCCTTAAGGGCAGGGATTTCTTTGCATCTCCCGCACTACTGTAGTGTTCTATACTTAGTTATGAACTAGATAAATAAATGGCGGTGGCAACAACCCTAGTTTCTTAATTCAGATTGCTTCACAGTATACATTCAACTTTACATGGCATGCTTGGCCATATTGTTGAGTGTGTGCTCACATGTGCATGTGTGTTCATGTGTATTTGCATGTTGACACATGGAGTTCTTATTCTGCCCTGGTTGGTTGGGCTCACATATTTGTTTTACTAAAAACCAGTTTTCTGCCTCATGCTGAGTGAGGACAATTATGGGGATAAGATATGGTTTCCTTTCCAGTTGCCTGGTTGCCCTTTCTGGAAAGTGCTGCCTTGGATAGGACTCATGTGCCCAGTGGGGTGGCTGTCTTATGGGTGCTGATGGGCCATCATTGCCCTCTTGACGCTTTCTCTTCACAACTTACCTGCATGTTGTCGATGACGTTATTACTGGTTTGGTACTCTAGAGTGACAGCGGAGTCCTGTTCATTTAATTTGGATATAACTTATTTACTCTAGCATTTTAGGTTTTTCATGTACTCTTCTGGTGTAGAAAACAAATTATTTTAGAAATATTGCATTAATTTTGTATTCATGAGTGGAAATTAAAGTAGAATC
>NW_006286587.1:2990046-2992462 GCF_000327345.1 Myotis davidii | reverse complement strand
TGAACCTCAAGCTCTTACTGAGTGGAGAAGAGGTCAGAATTGCTGCGAAGCCAATTTGAGTTATAGCCTTTGTGACCTCAGAGGCCAGGGAAGTGTTCATGGTGTGTTCAAGGAAGATGAAGACGCCATTGCAACAATGGAGAGGACATTTGAGTGCCAGCGGCTTTGCATCCTAATGATTTTAAGAGGAAATGACATTAAAAAGCATTGAAAGTATAGTACAGCAATAATAAAAGAACAGAGGTTAAATTATCTAATCCTTTACTAAACTGATCCAAACTGAAGTGTGGGTGGAATGGGTGTGTTAAAACTTACTTGCAAAGCCAAACTATATAATTTCACAGGAAGAAAACTAAAAGCCTAGTAAAAGCTCCGTGGCATCCCATGATTTCAAGAGTGTCTCTAGCCCAGACCTCTCCCAAGCTCCAGATTCACACATCCAGCTGTCTGTCCATCTCCACTTAGAGGCTTAATGGGCGTCATATTTACTATACCTCGGCTAAGCTCTTCCTCCGTCTCTGCTTCCACCCCATCTCCCGTATTCTACATCTCCGGAAGTGGTGCTGACAAGTCTCCCATGATTTCTCTCTTCCTGAAAACTTGAGATTAATGCAGTGTTATATTATGATATGTGGTAGGTCAATTGCCCATTTGTTATTTTGATTCAAAAAATTGCCTTCCACCCATTTTGTTTGTTTAATATAAGACTCATCAAGGGCCAGAAAAGTTCCCTTGGGATTTTGATCAGTGTTGGATTGATTTTCTAGAAAAATGTATGGGAAGGATTAATACTTTTTTTTTTTAAGCCATACTATTTTATTTTTTTAATATATTTTATTGATTTTTTTTACAGAGAGGAAGGGAAAGGGTTAGGGCACCATACTATTTTAAATGTAACAATTATGGATATGACATCAGGATTTTCCATAAGACGTGAAAAAGACTATCATTGGTAATATTAACGTCAAATTTCATATTCCACATGATAGTGAGACCTATAATCTGATAGAGCACCTGAATTAATCTGAAAAAGAATCATATTATTTTAAATCTTAGAACACATATACTTATGTGATTAGGGGGTTAAGTTTTTCTTAAGTTTCCTTTTTAAGGCCCACGCGAAGCGATTAAGGAGGTGACTCCGGAAGGATTAATACTTTTAAAAATATGAAGTTTTTCTATCCAGAATAGAATATGTGTCTCCATTTATTCAGAATTTTTGTGTCCTTCAGTAAAGTGAGATTTTTTTTTCATTTAGGTATTGTGTACTTAAAGTTTATTCCTTTATTGAAGAAAAAATGCTTCTATGAATTGCTTTTTAAAAAAAATTCCTATTATATTTCCTTAGGTACATTCTTCACCAATAATGCGCAGTTAATTTTTGTTTAGTTTACTCTAGCAACTTTGTTGAATTCAGTCAAAATAGTTTGTTATTTAAGTCTGGGATTTTCTAGGCAGCTAGTCATTTTATCTGAAAATGCATTTTTCTGATTTTTTAAAATATATTTTATTGATTTTTTACAGAGAGGAAGGGAGATAGAGAGTTAGAAACATCAATGAGAGAGAAACATCGATTAGCTGCCTCCTGCACATCTCCCACTGGGGATGTGCCCACAACCCAGGTACATGCCCTTGACTGGAATCGAACCTGGGACCTTTCAGTCCGCAGGCCGACGCTCTATCCACTAAGCCAAACCGGTTTCGGCATTTTCCTGATTTTTAATAATGTCTTATTCATTAGCTAATTGTAGGCATCCTTGTTTCTTTCCTGAATGTCTTGGGAAATAAGTGTGATGGCTGCTGAAGGTTCTTCTAGATCGCCTTTATTAAGTTACGGAAATTTACTTTTCTAGGTTTCCTCCACCTTCCACCCCTACTCCCAAGGGATAGATTTTGAATTTATCCAATGAGTTTTCAAAGATTTAGAAAACAGTCATAGTTTTTCATTTATCTATTAATTTTAATGGAGTGACTGAAGCTAACATTTTCTAATATTGAATTACCCTTTAATAATTTATATAAAACCTATTTATGAATGACTAACACTGATGTGCTAATTGTTTTGGATTTATTATCTATACTCATAAATGAGATGAACTAGTTTTTTATGCTATATGTAGTTTTAGAGACCCTTTTGATAGCCTTATAAAATAAGTAGCTTTCTATTTTTTTTCTATCTAGTGGTATAGTTTATATAACATGAGAATCATCTGTTCATTGAAGATTTGATAAACTCTCCTGTAAAATGATATGCAAATTTTTACTACACTTAAAATTTCTTTTTTATAGTCTGTTCATGTTCCCTACTTTTTCATTGAATCTATATTTCCTTGGGAAAATCATCCAGTTTTCCTAGACTTAAAAAAAACACACCACACAAACACATATACAAAGCTATGTGTTGTATTGTGAGAGA
>NW_006286587.1:2984755-2990004 GCF_000327345.1 Myotis davidii | reverse complement strand
TCTTCCCTAAGTGTGACCACTTTTTTGTTAATATTTTCTTTGGGTGAGGGGCTGCATTCTTGATTAGATTGCCAAATACACACACACACACACACACACACACTAGAGGCCCAATGCACGAAATTCGTGCAGGGGGCTCGGCCCTCACAGTCCCAACCTCATCCAAAAGGTTGTCCACAAGGACATCTGGAAGGTTGTTCAGCTGTCTGGTTTAATTATATTACGCTTTTATTATATATATACTAGGTTCTAGTAGTATTGAGCAAATTTTTTTACTATTTCATTAATTATTGTTCTTAAATTGAGTTTTGTTTTTTTAATTTTTTTTAAAATATATTTTATTGATTTTTTACAGAGAGGAAGGGAGAGAGATAGAGAGTTAGAAACATCAATGAGAGAGAAACATCGATCAGCTGCCTCCTGCACATCTCCCACTGGGGATGTGCCCGCAACCCAGGTACATGCCCTTGACCGGAAACGAACCTGGGATCCCCCAGTCCGCAGGCCGACACTCTATCCACTGAGCCAAACCGGCTTCGGCTAAATTTAGTTTTTAGAGTTCTACGTAATCTGGATTCTTTTGCACCTTTTCTTCTTGAGTTGAATCTAACTCATGGTTAAATACAGTTTCAGTTCTGTGACAATAGAGTTGACCTTAGAGTGCCCTCACAATTTAAACATAAACCTTATTTTTTAGTTGCTAGCTAGTGTGAGTGAACTGAATTTTCTTATATTGTAATTCGTTAAACCATAACCAAGGTAAAATACTTTTTGAGGGCTTGGATGGGAGGATAAAGCAGCTTCTGTCTTCAACATGAGCATTATTTAGTCGGGCTAATATATGATTTTTAAAAATGCATCACTGTAGCAATTTCCAAGAGAACAATGGAATTATCAAGTTATACCCTAATGCTCATTTAATAACACAGGCCAGTCCTACCACTTCCACTTCAACTGGAATGGCTATGTTTTGACCTCTTTTGCTTATCCTAATAAAGATGTGATTTGAAGATGGGGTGCCTTGGCTAAAAATATTTGAAGTGTCTATTAGTTATGTAAGTAGAGGGGAGTGTGTGTTGCATTTTGGGTGATTTTTTCAGTATTGTCTTCCGTTTCACTCATTCACTCTTTACTATATCTACCTTACATTGTTCATTGCATTTTAAATATTAAACTATATTTTTGTTTCCATGATTTCTAATTGATTATGTACATCTGGTTTTATTTAATTCATTTTTATTAAATAATTTATAATTCTTTCTTAATGAAAGTATAACTTTCATTTATCTCTAGATATTCTCAACATAATTTATTTTACCCTTTCAGGCTATTCTGGAATGAATTCCTGTTCTGCTTTTGTTGATTTTATTGGCTAGCTTAACATTGAGTTTCCTCGTGTATTCTGTAAGATTATGGTTTTCTTTCCGTCACTCTTTCAACCTCTCTGATGGTCTTGTGGGTGCTTCCCTTATGAGCTTCAGGACCTCAATATAAATCCAGGTATATGTTACAACTGGTAACAAATGCCCATAAGGACATTGGGGATATTGCACCCCAAACCAGAGTCACCTGGTGGCAGCATTTTGATTTCTGGTTCAAAGAGATTATGTTTGTGTGTGTGTGTGTGTGTGGTTGTATATATGTATATATGTAGCCTCTCTTTTTGTAGCCTGCTCATTTTTCCTGTGTGTTTGGAACAAAGATTTATTTTTTAGCATAAACTTAACAAATCATTGTACGGTGTTAAAAATCCCACTATCGCAGAGGACTGTTCTAGGTTCCTTCTCCCCAGAGGAAACCAGAATTAATGTGGTGTGTGTAGTGGAGATTTGTGGTTCTTGTGCTGCCCAGCAGTCCACCTTTTACTTTTGGGAGTGGCATTGCCTTTTTGGGACTCCTCTCTCCCCTGCTAGGTATAATCTTGGGGGAATGAAAAATAAAATATACTCATTTCCCCCAGCCAATAGTTGGGGGCACATGAACAAAGCCACACCAACTGGACTCTGGACTTGCTCATGGATCATTGCATATTAATCAGAGCAACCAGAGGATGGTTTAGACTCGGTGTTTACATTGCGGGGCAACTTCAGTGGGTTCTGCAGTGAAGCCCATCAGATCTTCCTGATCCTTGCTCTTTCTGACCTTGTTCTTTTTGGCCTTCCTTTCAGTTCTGTGAGATCCCCTACATTCTTCTGGTAAATTCCGTAGAGGCAGTTCTGTTGCTTACACTCAGGAAAACTTGACTGATAGAATATGGACCCTTACAAGTGTGTGCATCTACAAGCATAAGTTTTCAAGTATAATTTTTATATACTATGCTCACAGCTCAGCAGCTTGCATTTTCCTTACACATGTATTTAGTATCAAACAAAAAACATTTATTGATAGGAGCCCAGTCTTGGTTTTCATCATGTTTTCTATTATTATATTCCTTTCTACAAGACCAGCTCGATGACCTGAAGCCTTTTGTGACTGCCCCAGCCTACAGGGTGGTGCCCTTTCTTCCCCCCTGAATTCCCAAAGTAACTGTCTCTTACTGACCTGACAGTTATTGCCTTGTCACCTATGTGTTTGAGTCCAGGGTGTAAAGGACAATGGTACCTTGCTTTGATGGCATGTCAGAGAGCAGTGGTTCTCAACCTTCTGGCCCTTTAAATACAGCTCCTCATGTTGTGACCCAACCATAAAATTATTTTCGTTGCTACTTCATAACTATAATGTTGCTACTGTTCTGAATCATAATGTAAATATCTGATATGCAGGATGGACTTAGGCGACCTCTGTGAAAGGATCGTTTGACCACCAAAGGGGTCGCGACCCACAGGTTGAGAACCACTGTCATAGAGACTTGTCTCAAGCCTGGCTACCCACACACTTGTCTTTTGAGGGCCCATGATGGCATGTTCACGCTGTTGGATCCAGTAAGTGAGCAGATCCAACACTCACACAGGAAATTTATTTCAGAACCCAGCCCCAAGGACAGTGAAGAAACCAGCTGACCAAAAAGGGATTTGACTCCACTTCCACCTCAGAACCAGCTTCCTGACACTTGTATCATGTAACTGTCTCCCCAACATCTCGCACCTCTCCCTCCCTCATGACATGAAACCCCACACATGCTCTATGACAATCTTCCTTGTCTTCCCATCTCTCCCTGGCACTGGGGATCTTTGTTACCCCTCCACGTGGCTGATAATTTGGAGAAGAGACAGCATCATCTGCCTTGGGTTAGCCAATGGGTGACAATCAATGGCCTTTTTTCCCCCTGTGGCTGGTTCTAGTTCTTAAACTGTCAGAAACTTTCTTGGGAGTTGCATATTAAAGAGACCAAGGCTCTGTGTGTCCTCGACCATGGAGCCTGGATCTGAGGTCACCAATCTGGCCCTATGGGTAGCCCCTAGGAATGCCTTGGTTATAGCATACATAGCATACATGAAGTACTTAGATTGAGTCTTCCAATCCATTAACTTACTTTCAGCAGATGAAATAGGTGAAGGGGATTAAGAGGTACAACCTTCCAGTTATAGAATAACTCTTTCCTTAGCTGGTTTGGCTCAGTGGATAGAGCGTTGCCCTGCAGACTAAAGGATCCCAGGTTTGATTCTGGTCGAGGGCATGTACCTCGGTTGCAGGCTTCTCCCCAGTCCAGGCCCTGGTCGGGGCTCATACAGGAGGCAACCAATCGATGTATCTCTCTCTCACTGATATTTCTCTCTGTCTTTGCCTCTCTCTTCCACTCTCTCTAAAAGTCAATGGAAAAATATTCTCAGGTGAGGATTAAAAAATAATAATGAACTCTTAGGGAAATAGAGGTGGGCAGATTGCACATCTCCATCCAGTCCAAGGGACTTGGTGGAAGTGGGGACTTTAGTAGATAGCTGCTGACTGGTGAGTGGATAGCAAGGTGCTGGGCACAGCAGAAGCCTGGCCTGCTGTAAGGTGAAGGGGGGTGGGACCTTGCCAACAAGCCCCACCACAGGTGCCCTTCCCTCCCCAAAGGCCAGTGGAGCATGTGAGAAGGGTACCCACAATCAGTCCTGAGAAATGGGATTTTTAGTCAAAAGCCACATGGAGACTGTGGCTGTGTTCAAAAAGTTCTTGCCTGTTAGAAATAGATAACGATGTAATTACCAGTAAAGTGATGCTATGGATTTGCTTTAAAATAATTCAGCAAAAAATTAAAAAGTGAATGTTGGGGAGGGGATAATAGGAAACAAGGGCAGAACATTAATAATCATTAAAGCTCACTGACAGGCACTGTATTTGTCAGGGTTATCATAACAAAACACCACTGGGTGTATGAACAACAAATTTACTCACCGTTCTGGAGCCTGGAGGTCCAAAATCAAGGTTTGGTTTTGTTCATTTCTCATGGAAACCCACTTTCAGCAATATGGCAAATGAGATACCCTGCAACAACTTCCCCCCACAAAACAAACACATTTAAAATAATAGACAAACTCTCAAGGAAGCAAGAAAAATCCACAAAAGAAAACCAGAGTTGAGGCCACCGCTGCCCTGTAGAGCCTGCTATTCTAGAAAACTAGAGACTGGGCTTCAAAAGCCATGTGGAGGGAGAGGAGATACTCACTGTCTTTGGCCTGTACAAGGTAGGAGAATGGAGCAGTCCCTACAGCCAAAGGTTGCAGTTTGAGTGAAAGGGTGATCAAAAAAAACAAAAAGAAACCACTACCCGCAAGTCGTTTATCTGTCTTGGGCTTCTGCTCAGAGTTAAGGGGTAGAAAAGTCTCCCCTAAAATTTCACATCATGGGCCTAACCTCACACAGGTTCCAGGTTTGCATTTACACTATCATACAATCAAAAAAAAGAAAACAAAAAAAGACACCCCGACAGAGAAATCATTTTCAAGTGCTTCCTGGTTGGTAGCCTGGGACACTTTGCGGAATCGAATGCAGGTTTCACGTGGAAGGAGTCACTCTCACCAGGCCCCTGGGAAGTCCTTGAAGGTAAGCCAAGGGTTAGTCCACATAAAAGGTCGCCAAACATACAAGCAAGCCACCGTGAGTGAGTCAGCAGAAATGTCAAACAGCGGATCTGGACCCCCAGGGACTCCAGGCAGTAGGTTTACTCTCCTACTTGGACCTGCAGGAGGTCAAACAGAGGAGGCAGCGAAGGCAGAAGCAGCAAACAGATGGGGCTGGCAAGTCAGGTTCTGATTCCTTCGCTGGAGGAGGTGTGGGCTGCATCAAATGGGCTCTCCTGTGCAAGCTCAGCCTGTTGACTGCTT
>NW_006286587.1:2983041-2984726 GCF_000327345.1 Myotis davidii | reverse complement strand
TTTCCCAATTCCCTTGGGTTGAATGGGCCACTGGCTTCCTCCTTTGTGTCTCCCTCCACAGTTCCCATATAGGCGTCTACTTCACCTGCGACCTTTAGTGAGTTTTCATGTGTTCCCTCTATTGGACCACAGGCCCTTCGAGTGCACACAAAATAATCTGCTCTCGCTGATCTGGGAATAACGCACACATCCAGTATTCACTGAATGGGGGATATTTCATCGAGGAAAGAGGAAGTTGCTGCTTTGTGTTTGTTTTGCTCCTCAAGGCCACCCAGTAAGGCAGGCACTGTTCTCCCACTGTCCAGAGAAGAGGCTGCTGGACACTCAGAAGAAAAGGCGCCCTCAACACCAGCCTGGCAGGGGTGAGGGGGCAGGGGGTCTGCAGGTGGATGTGGTACACGGTGTGAGGGATCAGGGAATGGGACATGCTGGTTGGGACTCTAGGTCTCTGGCTCAGGCAACTGGGTGGATGACCTGCCGAGCACTGATGGGAGCGATAGAGTGATCCCCCTCCGGGCCTGTCTGTAAGTGGTGAGGGACACCCAACAGGAAAGCCCCATTGGCAGCTGGGTGTAATTGTCTGGGATTTTCAAAAACCCAGTGGAGCAGGGTGAACTCCAAGAGCCAGCACCCTCTTCCTCTCCAAAGGCATCTCTTGGGTCATAAAACTGTTTGGAGCAGGATCCAGCACTTTTTTAAATATATATATATTTTTTTATTGATTTCAGAGAGGAAGGGAAAGGGAGAGAGATAGAAACATCAATGATGAGAGAGAGAAAAAAACCAAGATGGCGGCATAGGTAAACACCGGAGATTGCTGCCTCGAACAGCGTGCGGAGTGAGCTGGCGGCTGAGGGTGCGGTTGTTGTTTTCAATCGGGAGGGAGTCTCAGGCTCTGAGCTCCAATTCCGGACGAGTCTCTGGGGACCCAGACTCATATGGGAGAAGCGGGACTGTCTGGCATCAGTCAGAACTCAAGGGCAACTTTCTCTCCGAGGGGCTTGCAGCAGTTGCCGGGACACTGAGGAGTGGGGCCTCTGAGAGCAGCCATAACTGCTAGCCCCACCCTGTTGATCCATGGGACCCGCCCCGCCCAAGCCCTGCAGGGAGGCTTTTGCTGGATAGCCTAAGGCAGAGGCTAGATTAGCACCTCCCTAGAGATCCAAGAGCCAATGTACCCAGAGGTCAGAGTGGACCATCCAGTTTGCAGCTCCATGGAAAAGTCAAAGATTTGAAATGCGAAGAAGCAAAAAAACACCCCAGTGGAAAAGCAAAATGAAAAATGAATCCAAAAATACGAAGATAGTGTAAGGAGCCTCTGGTACAGCTTCAAGCGTACCAACATCAGAATTATAGGGGTGCCAGAAGAAGAGAGACAGCAAGATATTGAAAACCTATATGAAGAAATAATGACAGAAAACCTCCCCTACCTGGTGAAAGAAATAGACTTACAAGTCCAGGAAGCACAGAGAACCCCAAACAAAAGGAATCCAAAGAGGACCACACCAAGACACATCATAATTAAAATGCCAAGAGCAAAAGACAAAGAGAGAATCTTAAAAGCAGCAAGAGAAAAAAAGTCAGTTACCTACAAGGGAGTACCCGTAAGACTGTCAGCTGATTTCTCAACAGAAACTTTGCAGGCCAGAGGGAGTGGCAGGAAAAATTCAAAGTGATGAATACCA
>NW_006286587.1:2975858-2983011 GCF_000327345.1 Myotis davidii | reverse complement strand
TCTCTGATGTGAAGAGGAGTAAACTGAGGCATTGAGAAGCTAAATAAGTTAAGTGATTTCACTCAATTGTGGAGTTAGGATTCAAATCCAGCCTGTTTCTGGAATCTGTGCTTTAAAATTTTTTAAAATATATATTTTTATTGCTTTCAGAGAGGAAGGGAAATAAAGATTTAATTAATTAAAAAAATGATGAGAGAGAATCATTGATTGGCTGCCTCCTGCACATCCCCCACTGGGGATTGAGCCCACAACCCGGGCATGTGGCCTTGCCTGGAATCAAACCTGGGACCCTTTAGTCTGCAGGCCAACACTCTATCCACTGAGCTAAACCAGGTAGGGCAGGATCCAGCACTTTTATTGGCACATTGATAAGGTTTGAGTTCAGGAGAAGTCTCCAAAATGTTGGCACCTCTTGCAATTATTTTTAAATTGGGAGGCACTCAGAAATGAGGAAGCCAGCAGCTTGTGATGTTAAAAATGTGGAAGCAAAAATAAATAAATACATACATACATAAATACATAAATACATAAATAAATGATAAATAAATAAATAAAGTGGAAGCAGCAAGCCCTCTGCTGTGGTCCTGCCATGTGTCCTGGATGGGGTAGGTCCAGTATGGGCAGGGCTCAACACTGCAGTGTCTATTGCTGAGTCCTCAGTTTCCCTGTGGGGTACTATTGGGGTGCCGGGACTACTCATGACTTTACATAATGCAGTGACATCCACAAGATACCCTGAGTTTGACCAGGTCATTGATGGTGCTGTGCGGGGCACTAGCGCCTCAGCAGTGAGGATGTGGTTACCTGCTCATGAAGGTTAACATCAACAACGTCAAATACATTGGAATCCTGTCTCCACCTGTGTGACTCTGTCTGCCTGAGCCTCAGTCTCCTTGTATGGCAAATGAGTCCCAAACTGGCAGAGCATGGTGCAGGCTATAGAAATGTACACAGCACCTAGCCTAGCACTAGATGGGTGCTTGCTTGGTTGTTAGAGATCATTGTTGTATGACCTGCGGGCGGGAAGTGCTTAAGGCTGAGACTTCGGACGCTCCCGAGGACCCCTTGTGATGCCCTGCCATAGAGGACTCCCGTGGGGTACACAAGGCCAATGCTGCTCAGACTCCAGCCAGTGCCTACCTGATGCCGGGTCACACCTGGGGCCTGCATGCCCTGGGAAAAGCAGGGGGCTCCCTGGATAACAGCATCGAGTTATTCTCACCCCAATATCACTCAGACAAGTCACCTTAAGCCAAACCAACCGCTTTGTCAAGCCAGATTGCATCTGTGCCAATGAAATCAAGCCAGATGGTGCCAAGAATGAGCAAAGCCCCACACGCAAAGCTCCCCCCTCTGGGCAGCCTTCCATGAACCATGTGACCTGCCCTCCCAGGCCAACTACCTCCAGGCCAGCTACTTCAGGGCACCGGGCAGCCTGCACAAGAGCAGGGTTTATCTCTAGAGCCCACTGGCATCAGCGCCCCACCTGTAGCTCTTAGCACAGTGCTTTGTGCTTTTGATTTCCTGCCCTTTGTCTTATTCTGCTTGTGCTGCTGTCTGAAACACCACCAACCTGCTGGCTGAAACAACGGGAACGGATTTCTCCCCGAGCTGGAGGCTGGAAAGTCTGGGCGCAGGGTGCCACCTGATCGGTTCCTGGTGAAGGTTCTTCCTGGCTTGCACAGGATCTCCGTGCTGTGTCCCACGTGGCCTTTCCTCATTGCATGCACGCAGAAGGAGAGCGATATTACTGTGTACTTCTTCTTCTAAGGGCACTAGACTAGTTCCATTGCAAGGCTCACCCTCATGACCTCATCTAATCCTAATTACCCAAAGGTTCCACCTCCTAATATGTCATGTTGGGGGTTAGGGCTTTAAAATATAGATTGGGCGGGCAGACACAATTCACTTCTACTACCCTTCTCCCCAGGACAGAGCTTAACCCCAGCACTTAGACCAGAGCCAGGCACTCACTGTAACATTTCAGATCTGTCTCCTGTCCTCCAGAATGTCCTTTCTCCCCCTTTCCCTGTTTCTGCCTATGTGGCTCTGAAGCAGTCATATTAAGAGGAAAACAAAACAAAAAACAAAGCGTGAGATCTGGGCATGCGAAGAGCTTCCAAAGCGTGCAAAGAAAGGGGCTATAGAAACTCAGTAGAGCATTGACCTATGAACCAGGAGGTCACGGTTCGATTCCCAGTTAGGGCACATGCCCAGGTTGCGGGCTCGATCCCCAGTGGAGGGTGTGCAGGAGACAGCCAATCAATGATTCTCTCTCATCATTGATGTTTCTATACCTCTCTGAAATCAGTTAAATATTTTTTTAAATATATTAAATTTTTTTTAAAAGAATCATGATTTCCGGTTTCAGGTACAATACCAAAAGGAAGAATTCGAACTACTCGGTTGTTGTCATCTTTTGAGTCCATGTATCTACTTCAAGATGTGTTTGCAAAACATTCTCATAAAAACATGCTTCATTATGAGCCTTTAAGTGTAGGATTTCCCACGATGCTGGGGCGTTCCTGGAAGACAATTTAAGGGCAACCTTCTCTCCTGGTGAAGAAGCTTTAAATACTGTGCGCACGTGCTGCCATCTGGTGGATATTTGGGGAACATGCTTCTGCTGCATCCTGCAGCTATTAGCTGACCCTGATGAGTTCTACCCAGAGCAGGATGTCTAGCAGATCGCTGGGCAACGGGCCTTGTATAACCTTCTGAGTCCTCCTGGCCAATCCTCGCTCCCTCCTGATGTGTGGGTGGGTGTCACAATGGGGCCCTTATGACATCACTGCCCCTCCCGTGGTTACTTGATTCTGGGAATTGCCTCTCAAACCTGTCCCAGCCCAGCTCCCACTCTCAGAGGGACTCATCCAGTTACCATCCTTCCCCCCTTCCAGCTCCGGCTTCTCGCTTCCCCTGTCCCTCCCCTGTTTGTCAAGAGTGAAGTCAGTTACACGTCCCAACTTTGCACTAGAAAGAAAGAAAACTGACGTTTCAGAGAGTAACAGCTGAAGCTGACAGCCCAGATGTGCAGAGCAGAGAACCCCCAGGCGAGTGGCCAGGCCTTGGGAAGTCAGAAAATGAAAGGGGAGGTCTCTGGACCTTGCAGCAACCGTGATCACAGGAAATCAGGGTCGCAGCAGTTTAAATTGGGAAGCAGGTGAGGCTGGGGGAGGCTCCTGGCTCTTTCCTGGTGGCCAGCGCTAGGACCATCAGAGGAAGACACATTGGGGCAGGTAGGAAGGACCTGGATTGGGGGTGGGGAGGGAGCTGAGGGGAGTGTTGGGGGAGAAGGTGGGGAGGAGTGTTGGGGGAGAAGGTGGGGAGGGCTGTTGGCAGAGAAGGTGGCTCTCCCAGCCTGGTGCTGTGTGAGCAGAGGCCTGAGACTGGCAGGAGCACCCTCAGTGGGTCAGCACTGGGTGGTGGTCAGGAAAGAGGCTCCCTGCTATTGGTATCTATTTTTAAAATTCAATTTGTTCATTCACATGGACTGAACAACTAACTTCTAAAGCAGGGGTCCTCAAACTATGGCCCGCGGGCCACATGCAAATACAAATATTGTATTTGTTCCCATTTTGGTTTTTTTACTTCAAAGTAAGATATGTGCAGTGTGTATAGGAATTTGTTCATAGTTTTTTTTTTAAACTATAGTCCGGCCCTCCAACGGTCTGAGGGACAGTGAACTGGCCCCCTGTTTAAAAAGTTTGAGGACCCCTGTTCTAAAGCGTTTTATTTCAGGAAACAGCAACCTCCTCCCCTGGCCTTTCCCCCTCAGAAAACCATTTTCTCCTCTTTGAGCTAAGCTGCAACCCTCTTCTCTCATAGTCCCTCCCTCTCCCCACCCTGTCCTCAATGCCAGCTGCAGTTCAAGGTGTCCTGCTGTCCCCCTTCTGTTCTGGGAGCAGTGAGATCTCACGCTTGCTGTGTTGTCATTTGTTGCAGCAATTTGGGTCATAGTTGCCTTGCTCTAAGGCAATGGTTTTCTGGTGAGTGTTCTCAGTGAGCCTTGCTTTCCTCTCCCGTTCTTCTTTTTGTAGCGTTTTTGTACTTTCTCCAGCACTTCCTTACCTACTTTTGAATGGGGCAGTTTTTCTCAAATCCGTTTTTAGCGGGATGTTCGTCTGGAGGAGGACAGAGCGCTGTGGCCCAGGTTTTCATAAATTATCGTGGGAGCCAAGGTTTCTGTGTCTTGGTGTTTTCCCCATCTTAAAAAATGAACTGCAGTTGCCAACGTGAAAAACCATACGATTGTGTATGTGAGGCAAAAAGAGAACTCATCTCAGAATCTCTCCCGCGGTAGCTATTCCGCTCCAGAACGGCCCTGTGGTGCTGTCTGCAGGCCGCTGCACGTCACCAGCCACATCCTGGACCCACCCTTTGGAATGTTAGGTCCTCAGTCAATTGCCTGGGTGTGTAGTTTCATTACAACGGTTTGTATTTGCCGAGATACAGTGGAGAGGTGTGCATGGGCCCCCGCTGCTGCTCTGTAACCTTGTTTGCACTTTCTTGCCTATTGGAGCGTAGAGTGCTGGTTTGCACATTTCTACCACCATGAAGTAGTCCACGGTGATGGCTCTACCACGACTCATTTATTCATTCTTCCGTCCCCGTACAGCTGGATTCTTGTAGTTTTGCTCCCATGAACGAGATCTTCCGGGGCACGTGCAACGCTTCCTCTAGTAGCGGAGTGGCAGGGCCAGAGTTGCACATTCCTCTTCGTTGGGTAAGGCCAAACTCTTCCAAAAGTGGTCGCACCCATGTCAGTGTACATGAGTCCCTTCTGTTTTACTTCTTTGCAAATATATTAAAATTTGCATTAACATTCATCCTTCACTTTTTACCCGGCTGACAGTGACAGGTAATGTACCACGGTTCACAAGAATAAGTCTCCGTCCCTCCTTCAAAATGTTTGCAGTTGTAGTAATTTGCGGCACCCACTGTCACTCCGTGTCTTTAGTGCTGGTTTTCCCTCCCTCTCAGGGTGCCAGTTGCATTGGCAGGGATTTCATCTGCCTTTTCAAAGCTGCGCCTGTAGGTCCAGAACCATGTGAGGCCCTTAGGCATTCAATACATGCTTGTTAAATCGTTGAATGAATAAAAACATAAAATAAGCCCTGACCAGTTTGGCTCAGTGGATAGAGCATCGGCCTGTGGACTGAAGGGTCCCAGGTTCAATTCCAGTCAAGGGCATGTACCTTGGTTGAGGGCACATCCCCAGTGGGGGGTGTGCAGGAGGCAGCTGATCGATGTTTCTCTCTCATCGATGTTTCTAACTCTCTATCCCTCTCCCTTCCTCTCTGTAAAAAATCAATAAAATATATTTTTAAAAAACATAAAATAAATCGGAATTAAGGTAGAAACATTAAGATGTGTACAACCTTCAAATTACACAAACGCTTGTGAAGAGGGCCGGCATCCGAAGGCCCCCGCAGAGCTGCCTGGAGAGTCTGTGTCCCTCCCCTGCCCGCGGTTAAGTTCTCCCCTTACGGACTCCTTTCTACCCAGGGCCCTGCTTTTGGTCATTTCTGTTTTTATCCCTCTCTTCACACTTCATTGTTGTTGTTGTTAATCCTGCCCCGAGGTCTACCCACTTTCCATTCCCTGTTCCATTCAGGGGCACATTTCTTGAGATGACAACAACAAATTCGGAACAACTGTGGCTCAATCCTATCTGCCCTCAGAACCCCAGTCCATCCCAACCCTTGTTCCCATGGCTACCAGCCTCCTATTCTCATTTGACCCTGAACTTCTGCACATGGTGCCTGGGGTGACCACCCTGGCCCTCGCTGGCACCACATTCCCACAGCTCCATCTTAACACGTTTAGTTCCCCTACACACACACACACACACACACACACACACACACACACACTGTCGTGCCCCCCACCCCCACCCCGTCCCCAATGTTTTGTTTAGGATCCTAGAAGCAGAGCTGGGTGCAGCACGTAGGAGCACATGACTCATGGGGGCTGCTCCCAGGGACTGGCAGGGGGTTTGCCCACTCAGGGGTGTGGTGACATCTAGTCTCCACTGCTGTGGAGTGTGAATCGCTGTAGGGCCTGTCCTGTCTCCAGAAAGGGGACCCAGCTTTGGTGCACCTCACCCCAGAACAGCCTTTGCAATGATGTGTGTGTGTGTGTGTGGGGGGGGGCCGGGAACTTAAGCCTCCTGATATTCACTCAGCACCACAAACACTTGTCTCAGGGACAGAGGAAGTGAGATCCTAGCGGCAGTACCTTTGGGCACACTCCCACGCGGGCCTTGTGTGCATGGTTACAGCAGGGCTCTCACCTTCAATTCCAGCCCGGAGACCCGAGGAAAAGACCCTCCCTCCAGTGCATTGAAGGGGTCCCATGTGAGGCCCCACATTGTGGCCTTGTGAGAGAATCAGGGTAGAGCATGTGTGATTTCAAGGGCCTGCTTGATAGCGGGTTCCTGGCACCTGTCCCCTCCTGGCACAGTAACGACCACGGGCAGCATGCCAGGCAAAGCCCATGGAGCTTTGAGAAGCGGGGTGGGGTCTAAGCTCCACGTCAGGGTGCAGACCCCGCAGGTTCTCAGTGATAAACGGGGTCACTGGGGACACGGTCGGCTGTGTCATGCATGTGGATGTCCAGAGACACTCCTGGGCACAGACGCCTCTGGGCCCCACCTCCCTGCCTGCACACAGGTGTGTGGCCACTGCTGCTCCAGGCAGTGGTGCCGGTAGGTGTATCAGTTCAGAAGAAGGGGCCTCGGGCCTGAGCAGAAGCAAGAATTCTCTACTGTCCTTGGTGTTTCAGACCCGGAGGGAAGTGAGACTTTCCTTTACAGCCGTGCTCTCCAACACAGGGCCTGCCCTGGAGGGGTGGCGGAGGAAAGGCAGCCTGCGGACTTCAGCTGCACCATCGGCCATCCTGGCTCTAAAGCCAGCAACCTTGGGCTGGAACTGTCCATCAGCTCTCCTTGGTCTTCAAACTAGAGCTACAAGATGGGCTCTCCTGGTCTTGAGCCTGCTGGCCCAGACTGCAGATTCCAGATTCAACTGCCTCTATAATCATGTGAGCCATTTTTTTAAAAAAAACACTAATCTTTATATATGTGCATTCCTATTCTGTTTTTCTGGAGAACCCTGACTAACACCATAGCCCCGGTCAATCTACAGGTTCT
>NW_006286587.1:2972562-2975809 GCF_000327345.1 Myotis davidii | reverse complement strand
TTCTTTACAGAAGTTGACAAGCTGATCCTGAAATGTACGCCAAAATGCAAGGAACGCATAGCAGCCAAACAGACTTGGTATAGAAGAATAAAGTTCCTGCTCTCAAAACCTATCCCAAAGCTGCACTCATGAAAACAGTGTGGTACTGGCAGTAAGGATAGACACATAGATCGATGGAGTAGAATTGAGGGTACAGAAAGAAAAACACCCTTGAATTTATGGTGAGGTTTTTAAGAAAGATGCCAAACAATTCAATAAGGAAAGGGCAGTCTTTTCGACAAATGATGCTGAACAACTGGACAGCCACAGGTAAAATAATAAAGTTGGACCCCTACCTCACACCATTTTAAATCACAAGAATTGATTTAAAATGCATCAAAGACTTCAGTGTAAGAACTAAACTATAAAACTCATAGAAGATATAAGAGTAAATCCTTGTGACCTTGGATTAAGCAGTATTTTATTAGATAAAACACCAAAAATGCAAGTGACTAAAGAAAAATCAAATTGGCCTTCATCAGCATTTTAAATTTTTGTGCTTCAAAAACACCACCAAGAAAGTGGAAGGACAGCTCACAGAATGAATGTAAATATTTGAAAATTATGTATCTGATAAGAGACTTTCACCCATATTACATAAAGGATTTTTTAAACTCAACAATAACAACAACAAAAACAATATGTGCAAAGGATTTGAATAGACACTTCCAAAGGATGATATACAAATGGCCAATAGTTCATGAAAAGATGCTCAACACCGTTAGTCACTAGTGAAATGTAAAGCAAAACCACAGTGAGATACCAATTCACACCCATTAGGATGGCGATAATAAGAAAGACAGTAATAGGTCTTTCTGTCCGCATGGGGGAAAATGGAATGGTCACATATTGCTGGTGAGAATGATAATGCACTTTGAAAAACAGGTTGTCAGTTCCTCACAAGGTTGACTGTAGAGTTCCACTTGACCCAGATTCCAGTCCTAGGTATTCAAGAATAATGTATGCATATTAGAGGCCCAATGCATGACATTTGTGCAAGGGGGTCAGCTCCCACCTGCTGCAGCAGCCACCTCTGCCTCAGCTTCCTCCTCCCTCCACTCCTCTCCCCTCCGCCCCCTGGCTTCATCTGGAAGGTCATCTGGAAAGATGTCCAGTCTAATTAGCATATTACACTTTTATTATTATACACTAGGGGCCCAATGCACAAATTCATGCACCTTGAGAGGAACTGTGGGCCATGAGGCTGCAGTGGGCACAGGGGGAGGTCTCGGCCTATCCTCCATGCCCCTGCCTGGCCCCTCCCACTGCGGCCCCCAGTCTCCTATCTGCCAGCAACCCCGCTCCCGTCACCACCGCTCCCACATGCTAACAGGGCTGGCCCTGCTTGCACCTACTGACGGCGCAGAGCGATTGGGGCCAGCGCCAGCAGTGGGCATGAGCAGGGCCAGCATTGTCAGCAAGTGCAAGCGGCGGCTGCTGCCCTGATCGCCCCTCAGGAGCAGGGGGAGGTGGAGAAGGCCTGAGGGGCGATCGGGGCCAGCAGCCACCACTCGCACCCAATGACGGTGCCGAGCGATTGGGACCAGTGCCAGGCACCAGCAGCGGGTGAGAGCAGTGGCTCTGGCACCAGCAGCGGGTGCAAGTGATGGCTGCCTGCCCCGATCACCCCTCAGGAGCAGGGGGAGGTGGAGAAGCCCTGAAGGACAGTCAGGGCCAGCAACAGGTGCAAGCAGCAGCAAAGAATTTGCTGGTGCATGGAAGCAAAGAATTTTCAGTGACCACCAGAGGCTGGTCCCAATGACAGCAACCGGTGCCCTGCTGCCTTGGTCTGGCACCCCCGCTCACCTGCTCCACCATCCTGCCGCAGCCGACGCCCACCATTTCCGCACTCTGCCACCTACTGTCAATGCCCGCCATGTTCTGGGTGCACCCCCTGGTGGTCAGCGCACATCATAACGACCAGTTGTTTGGTTGTTCTGCTGTTCACTCTATTTGCATATTAGGGCTTTATAGATATCTACCCCCAACTTTACACAAATGTTCATAGCAGATTTATCCATAGGGACATATATTGGAATCAGTCCAAGAGTCTGTCCACTGATGAATGGGCAAACACATGTGGTTTATGTATGCAGTGGGATGTCTTTTAGCAACAAAGAAATGAAAGTTCTGAGACACGATTCAACAAATACAACTTTGAAAACACGCTATCTGAAGATAGTCACAAAAGATCTATAGGATATAAGCTCCATTTAAATGAAATGTCCAAATTGACAAATCTGTAAAAAACAAAGTCAATTAGTACTGGGGGTTGTGGTAAATGGAGATGACTATTAGTGGGTACAGAATATTTGGGGGGGTCATAAAAGTGCTCTAAAATTAGATTGTGGTGATGGACGCACAACTCTGTGATATACTAAAAGCCAGTGTGCATTGTAAATGGGGGAATTGTACACCATGAGATTTATACCTCAACAAACCCCTTTTTAAAAAGGGAGAAGATACAAAAAGGAACCCAAGAGCCTATGGATGAGCCCCCAGGCATTCCCCATCCAGCCCTCCCTCTCCCCTGTCTGACATCTGCCTGTCAGGCTCTCCTGGAACCCAGGTACTGTCTGTCTCACAAGCAGCTGGTGATTGGGTAGTTGATCGCCAGTTGGTCAGGTGGGCCATGCTTCCCAGCCAATCAGGATCATCGGCAGTTGGTTCCTTGGAGACAGAATCCGTTAAACCGACAAAACCTCCATCAGACAGTCCAGTGTCTCAGGGAGTCAGGACCATTTGTGGATCCCGGTCAGTTGGTCAGGAGGGCAGTTGCTGGAATGTTCCCAGTCAGGTAGGTGGCCAATGGTCAGCAGGCCAGGCCACAAGGGACAAGTGTGAGCCTGCAATGGGCCCTGGAGAGGTGCAGACACCTGGTGACTGTGAGTGGGCAGAGGAGCTTGTGAGAATGGAGAGTCACCCTCTGCCTGGAAGGGGGACAGCACGCAGCGGGCAGCCCCCTGAGTCAGGCGTCTTCTGGGGGCTGATGCCTCTTGGGAGCTGAGGGCAGGCCTCCTTTGGAGTCCACCGCTGACCTGGGAGGAGGAGCAGCAGCTCTGGGCACAGGGATGAGGAGAGAGTGTCCTGGGGTCGGAGCTGTTGGGTGGAGAGGGGCTGCCTGTCCCCTGGGCAGTGAGAAGAGCACCCACCATGGCCCACGTTGGAGATCATGGTCTGAACCTGGATTTAGGTTTGACCTCATTCC
>NW_006286587.1:2959137-2972455 GCF_000327345.1 Myotis davidii | reverse complement strand
ACGGCCTGGCCTCTAGGACCACCAGGCACAGTCAGAGGGTGGGAGGAATTGAGCAGCACAGGGTATCCCACCAGCAGGGCACACATGCCCATCAGTGGTGACCAGGAGCCATCCCGGGATGTGGAGACATTGGGCTCTGCCCTCTGTGCAGGGAGATCCCATTGGAAGTGTCTTTGGCAGAGTGGAGAGGGAAGGGACCACAGGCAGGATGGCCAGGGGCTCCTTAGCCACTGGGCACAGTGGGCACAGTGCCCAGAACCACAACCTTAGGGGGCCCATGAAAATAGTCTCCTGTGCTCATCAGAAGAGTCACCTGGGCCCTCAGGCCAAGGGGAGGTTTGGCTGAGCAAGGACCCACAAACGCAGAAGGACAGTCACACAGACATGGGCCGCACTGAGACGCCACACTCAGACACAGCCGTGCTCTCCTCCCTGCAGCCCAGAGGCGGCGTGAGGTCCGTTGCAGTGGCCGACGGCTGACATGCTCCCCAAGCACAGGGACCAGCGTCCTCCTCAACACGTCTCAGCTCAGCAAGGACAGGGTCCGAGGCCCAACCCCTCCTGCTGCGGGGCCATGGCCACACGGAGAGCCACACATACATCACTGGGCCTGGGGCTGAGCGGCTCAGGGGAGGTGACGGGAGTGAAGGAGCGGGTCACCAGGCTCAACTCACTCAAGAGTGTTTGCCAGGCTCCCTGGCACAGCACTGCCGCGAGGGTCTTCAGTGGACAGGTAAGGCCTGGCCCTCTCACTTGGGCTCCCCATAGTGTAGAGAGGCAGCCACTCCCACGTTAGGCACCAATTTTCCCATATAAATACCTGATGTCTGCCGGGCAGGCTGCCACCCAGGCTGCCGCAGCATGCACAGCCTCCCACCAGCACCCCTGGGCCGGACCCTGCAGTTTATTAAACTTTACTTTTTTTGTTGTTAATGCTCACTTCAGGATATTTTCCCACTGATTTTTAGAGTGGGAGAGGGAGAGACAGAAATATCGATGTGAGAGAAACACATCGATTGGTTGCCTCCTGCACGCTCCCTGTCCAGTTTAGATAACAGGAATACAGTCACATACTTCACTGCCTCTTAGGGGATCACAGTCATAGGGAAAAAATGAAATTTTTGATATTATTATTTCTTGTTTGTTTTTAAAAATATGGAACGCTTCACGAATTTGCGTGTCATCCTTGCACAGGGGCCATGCTAATCTTCTCTGTATCGTTCCAATTTTGTATATGTGCTGCCGAAGGGAGCACTGATATTATTTTTTATAACCCTCATATATTTGAAAAGCCCGATTCTAGGAAAAGAGTGAAGGAATTGCAAACATAAGCATGAGCAGGGAGTCCCCAGAGATGAGCGAGCTCTTGCTGATTCTGCTGCAGCCGGTGCTGGGCTGGGCTGGGCGGGGCTGCAGGCATCAGGTGGTCAGACTCCCAGAGGGACCGTCAGGGAGCAACCTGGACCCATGTGACTCTGCCCGAGCCAGTGGCACTGGCCACTCTGCCCAAGGAGTGGGAGGAAACACAGGGCTGTTCCCGACACCTGCATCTCCCACCACCTGCACCTGGACAGATGTTAGTTAGCCTCTCATTTTGAACAGAAAATGAGCAATGCAGACAAGGGCCTGGAGAGCCAACAGAGCCAATAGGGTTAATGGAAGCCCTCAAACCTTTCACTCTCTCCTTGTCAGTTAACAGGTGCTGATTGGTTGGAAGCTGATGGAGCTAAAGGAGATGGAGGCATGGCTGGCTCCCTCCTCCCAGAAGTGGACCAGGCCCCTCTGTGGCCTCAGGTTCAGGCTCCAGCCGTGAGGGAGGCCATGGGTGCCCACACCACCTCCCTCCTGGACCAGGTCAGGCCTTGGACACTCCGGGGAGATTCTGCCCCTTCCGGCTTCCCCTGGAAACATCTGCCCAGCAGGGTGCTCTCTGCTGCCACCTGGTCTTTGCCCTCATTTCTGCCAAGAGAGGGCCTGGACTCCGAAGGGAATCTGGAATCTGCACGCAGCCCCTGCCGGTTAGGCTGGGCCCACTGTGAGCCCTCAGGCCTCGGCCTCTCCTCCTCCTCCTCCCCCTGAGCAGGGAGGCCCAGGGGAGTGTGAGCTTGGCAGAGAGCAGGGCAAGAAGTCCAAAGAACCAGGACTTGTCAGCTAATGCTCTTCAGATGCTGAGTTTGAAGACCAGCTGGGCCGCCTGCTCGCTGTGTGCTCTCGGGCAAGTTTATTAACCTCTCTGTTCCTGTGTTGTCCTCAACAAGAGAATCAACTCTGCTGACAAGTTGGGGGTCTCAACTGATCTAGTGCACAGACCTCTCACAACCAGCTGTCGGGAGAGCCCTGGAGAGTTGACCTCTGAGAGGCTGCCCTCCTGGCACGTGTACCTCACGCTCAGCCTCTGGCGTGAAATGAGGTAAAGGCCCCGGGCTCTCATCCGGAGCCAGCCTGCGGGGATGTCTCCCTCCCTCCAGACTCACCAAGTCCAAGTCCTTTAGACAGGGCCAGTGGGTCCAGCTCCCACGGGAGACTCGCCAGGAGAGGGTACTGGTGTGCCTGTTCGATTTGAATGACAGGAAACAGAAGTATGGGAATGCGTGTCATTTACATAATCAAGTCAATGTCCCCTAGAAGGGAGGTGAAGGCCCCTCTTCAGGCCCAAACTCAATGTCAGCCAGTCCCTCTCATTGAAAGGGGAGAAGGTTCTTGGCACCTGGAACATGGCTGGGGTGACGGGCCCCAGGCCTGTGTTGGTCTCGGCCCAAACAGGGAATTTGGGTTTGAGGGCCTCTCTCTGGAAGGTTTCATGACCGGGATCATCCTGGAGACAGTATCACAGGTTTTAATGACTGGAGTGTTTCTCTTGCTGGGCTCTGACTTCCCTTCCACTCACTCGGTTCTCTTCCATTCTTACTCTCCCTGCGGCTCCTCTGCTGATGGCTCACAGGGCTTTACAGAGTAACTACCGCCCCGTGGCTCACCTCCCCGGAGAGCTGAAGCGCACCTCCGCCCACTCTTTTCTGGAATTTGCTTCTTTGGATGAGCCATGCTGGTTTGTCTTTTTTTCATAATCTGATGATATTTCCAATATTTCCCTCTTTGTTTCTTTAAAAAAAAATTTTTTTTTTTTAAATTTCAGAGAGGAAGGGAGAGGAAGAGAGAGAGAGAAACATCAATGATGATAGAGAATCATTGATTGGCTGCCTCCTGCATGCCCCACACTGGAGATGGAGCCTACAACCAGGGCATGTGCCCTGACCGGGAATCGAACCGTGACCTCCTGGTTCATAGGTTGACGCTCAAGTACTGAGCCACCCTGGCTGGCTCCTCTCTATTCCTTGTTGACAGTTTTGAGCTGCGAAATCCATTGTTGATCCCCTGATATTGTCTTTTTATGGACTTCGCCAGAAGAAAATAAAAAAGATTATAGGCTCCCTTAAACTTCAGACAAAACTTGCCAGGTTTGGGAATTTCTGGTGGTCTTGCCAATATCGATCCAACCTTGTCCTCTCCGTCTATAGTTCTAGCACGTTTATGGTGAGCTTTCATGTTTTTTTAGCTCCAATGGGTTCAAGTCTAAATGCGCCTAGGCACTTCCGTTTGAGGACTCGTTTTCTCATGTCCTCTCATATTTCTCCATGAGTAATGAGCCTCCTCCATTTCGCTGTCTGTTTTTTCAATTCTTTTCAACGCCTTGCTGATTAGGGAGTTTCCCAGTATCTCTAAGTGGGTTTCATCAAGGTTGAAGAAGTGGCCCCTGGGACAGGACCCTTTTTTGAAGAGAGCTTAGACCTGATTTGTTGAGCTTTACATTGAGACTCCGCCTGCCACCTGCCCCACCCCCAGGGCGTCGTGTCCTCTTGAAGCAGCCATCCCCACCCTGCTACCCAGGTCTCCCAGTGCCCCTGTGACTCCAGAGGGTCTCACCAGTGGACGCGCATTTGGAAAGAGATGTGTCAGAAAAAGTGCAGGGGCTTCAGAGCCTCTCCCTGTGCCCAAGGTGACCTTCCGCCTTGTCCCAGGGCCTGGCACAAGACTGATCTCCTCTCAGTGACCCCTGGATCTCAGTGAGACCCGTGCTCCCTCCCTTCCCTCTGTGACATCCACGGACAGCTCCCAGGGTCTGCTTACTCTCGGCGTCCCTGCTGCAGGGGGAGCCATCCCACCGTCTTGTCTTTAGCTGGGCTGCCTCTCTCTCCATTTTACCTTCCCACCGTTCCTTACGGAGCCAGGAAAGAGTTCACACTCGAGAGGTTAAAACAAAACGTGGGCTCGGAGAGGCTGTCTCCTCAAGGCCACATGGAGCTGGCGGCGTGGGAAGCCCTTGAATCCGGGGCTCGGTCACATAGGGCTGTCTTCCCCCTCACAGATTCCTCACGCCCAGCAGTCCCACTGAGCCAGGGCGAGGAGGCGCCCGGGATGTGGAAACCTGCCACCTCCTAGGCCCCCTCCCCGCATTGTAGAGGAACTGAGGTTTTCATGGTGATGGTAAATAAACCTCCCATGACTGCCCCGTCCCCTCTCATTCTAGTTCACGCTGGATGTCCAGATGTGACCAACAGAATCAGAGGGAATGGAGCCTGGAGGTGAGGGGCCAGACCCTGGGAGTGGCAGCATGGGAGTCGCAATGGGCCGGGGGCTCTGAGGCTCTGAGTTGAGGGTCTTCAACCCTTGAAAGCAGGGCCGAGGAACGGGGCGGGAGGGGGGGCGGGGTGCTGAGCATCAAAGTTATGCTGGGCAACAAGTGCAGGCATGGTTTAGACAATCCTGATGCTCATGTGGCCCCAGCACGCAGAGCTGGGTCTGGCTGGAGGGAAGACTGGATGCTGGAAGGTTGTTGTGAACAGGGCAGACACCTGGATTAGCGTGGGGGTCTCCCGGGCACTGGAGGCCCAAGCACTGCTGCAGGGATAGGGCCAAGGGGCCTCAGACATGGGGTGGGGGTTAGGAAAAGGTGCTTTTGATCATTTCTCAAAATCCAAGCGACAAATTTGCATGCTTTTAAGAAGCAAGCAGCTCTATGTGGCACCCAAAGAACTTCCTCCTCCTCCCCGACTGCTCTGAGAGCGAAGCAGCGTGGTTAGTAATTTGACCTTCTCATCTCCTTCAACTCTCTTTTCATCTCATCCTTTACCCCTGATATTTCTTCCGTAGTCTCTCGTATCTCTACATTTGCCTCTTGTTTGCAGAGGCAATTGCTTCCTTAACTCTAAGTTGACTGAAATGTTTGGTCCTACTTTTCTTTTGCCTTGTGGCAGCATTTTTTAATGTTTGATGGTGAGTTTCCTGTTCTCCCTTTTCTGGCTCCATCTTTGAATACATTGAGTGATCATCATCTTTTGATAACTCCTATTTGAATGAGTTTACTGGTACTAAGTTTTTGTACAAGTTTTCATGGGGGCTCTATTCTAGGCTCTAATATATTTTTTTGTGATTCAAGATTTTGTGTGTCATTATTTTTACCTATCTGGGGGAACCTAAAATATACAGTGTATACAAGAGATTTCATAATATGTATAGTAAGTGATAGTGAGTACAAATAAATGAACTGTGTGTCTGCCTCTCAGCTTGAGACATAAACCACTATTATCCTTGAGGGTCGCTGTGTACCTTCAACCATGTCTCCCTCACACCCAGAGTAAACACTATCCTGAATTCTATGCTTATTAGTCACTTGTTTTTCTTTACAGTTTTACCACAATTTTTGGATAAATTCACAAAATTCATTACCTGCATCTGCATGCCCTACAACTTTTATATAAATGATTTTAGTCTGTTTTATGTAACCATTGCTCAATAATGCAACATAACTAACCATTCCAAATCTCATTGTGATGTCACAATAAGCACTTACTGCATGGCAGTGTGATTGTGGGCCAGTGCCGCTTCGCTGGGATTGGATTCAGGATCTAGGCTCTGACCACATGTCTCTGATCTGTTTGGACCTATGGCTCCCTGAGGCATGCTCTTTGGATGGCAAAAGAAGCACCAGAGATCAAGACCAAACATGCAAGTTCATTTTAGTTTTTGTTTGGGCCAAATCCACTACCGTATTTGCCGGCGTATAAGACGATTTTTTGGCCCTGAAAAATATGCCTCCAAGTGGGGGGTCGTCTTATACGCCAGGTACACTTCAGATAGACTGCCCATAGTGCTTGCCCCGTGCCATAGTGGCCTCCCAATGCCCGCCCACTTCATTCCACATACTGTTCAGGCATCAGCAGCGCTGCTGGGTGTATGCTCGGCTGTTATGCGATTTTGCTGTTATGTGATTTTACCACACTCGCAAAATCGCACACAGCCGACCATACACCCAGTATGATAGCGCAAAATCACGAATCGCGATACCATACTGGGTGTATGGTTGGCTGTGTGCGATTTTGCGAGTGTGGTAAATTCGGGTTACCGTATATTTCTTTACATATGCATTGAATTTTAAAGAAGGCTTTTTTTTAAAGAGGAGTTTGAAGGCTTTTAAGGTGAAACTGTCACGCCAGCAAACTTGCTAGGGACTTGCCCGGCACTTGCTCTCTCCCTCTATTTGTTATCTTTCTTCTATCATTGACAGTCCCTCTAGGTTGTGGGCTGCTTGCCTGTGTTCCTGAGAAGCATCTACGGTACCAGTCTATAGAGTGTGTTTTCTTTAGTGAATTACCGGTATGTTTACCGGTAATAAACTTGCACTGTTTTATGTATATGTTTGATTACATACAGCCTTGTGACAGTTTTCCTGCATGTCATAAGCATTTGAATATAAATTAAAATGTTAAAATCAAATCTGATATTGTGTGTGGAAGGTGTGCGTGTGAGGAAGGTGTGTGGAAGAGGGGGTAGTCTTATACGGCGAGTATATAACAAACTCTGTATTTTGAGTGGAAATGTTAGGGGGTCGTCTTATACGCCGGCAAATACGGTAATTATATTGGCTAAAGTAAGACATATTGCCTACCCAAAAGGCAAATAATGTCAAGATTATATTGTTGGCATATGTAGTTGTAGTTTATTCACTTTCCTATAGTGTTTCCTGGTTAAGATTATTTGTCTATTGCTCTCTATTTTATTTTTTAATATATTTTTATTGATTTCAGAGAGGAAGAGAGAGGGAGAGAGAGAGATGGGACCATCAATGATGAGAGAGAATTATTGATCGGCTGTCTCCTGCACACTCCCTACTGGAGATCGAGCCTGCAACCTGGGCATGTGCCCTGACCAGGAACCTTGACCTCCTGGTTCATGGGTCAATGCTCAACCTCTGAGCCACACCAGTCGAGCTATTGCTTTCTTAATAAACATTTGAGTGGTTTCTAAATTTTGCTAATGAAGATAATACTGTTTTGAACAATCTTGGAAATGTGTCTGGGGGCACAGGTGTGCAAGAATTGCTATAGATCATGTAGCTATTTAGCATAATTATTCAAAAATGTGAAAAGATGATTGTGTGACATTTATTAAGTCTACTTGAAGGCCAACTGACTATCTTAGAATGAAATTTTGTTGACTTCTGCTGCTTATTGGGGCTCTAATGTCTTATAACTCCCTAATGTTAAAGGCTAACCTGTAGAAAACTGGTTAGGTGTGTTGATTTTTTCAAGTATTCTATAAAGAAGGTAACACCAAGTCCTGTGGGATAGTAATCCGTTTTGTATTGAACTTAGCAGTTTTATTTTAGTATTTTTCTATACATTACATAAAAAACCGCATGTCCTCATTGAATTAATTTTGAAATTATGCTATTTTCATTAATGAGAAATAAAATCTTAACACAACATGCCACTTATTTCTATGAAAATTGTTTTTAGCAGCTTGAGAATGACACTTTTGTATATCTAGGAGCAGAATTGCTGGTTCACAGGAGGGATCCACGTTTAACCTTGCTGAGTAAGGTCAAACTGTTTTTCCAAAGTTACTAGGCCAATATATGCCCCCGATTCCAGAGTGACAGACCTTGCCAACAGGGACAGGCACAAGAGTAAGCGGCCTCTCCTTTTTCTCCATCAGACAGACTGTGTCCTGCCAATGTGGCCAGCTGCGGAGCCTCACTGGGCTCCTTCCTCTTCGTTAGGAGGACACGAGGCCACCAGACCTGTGCACCCCACGCAGCGCCATCTTGCAAGGAAGGGGTGTGGTTTGGCTTTGCAACTCCCTCTTCTTGCACGGATGCATTTTGCAAGCTCATTTTGCAGTTCTGTATCCTGGAGCCTCTTCTGTGCTCATTCCCTATGGTTTTGGCCTCTCTCCCACTGACCCTTTGGTTGGGCATTTCAGTTTTAACTGGGGACTATTTAAAAATGGAGGAGTAACAAGATGAAGAGTAGAAGCATCATCTGAAGAAGGCTTCAGAAAAATAAAAATAAAAATAAAAATGGAGGAGTAGGTGAAACAGATCCTTCCACTGGTATCCTCAGTGACAACAGGGGCAGCATCACACCTGCGGCCTAGCTGTTTCGGGGGAAGAGAATGAAAGAGGCTTGTATTCACTTCTGCTATTTCTGCCTCTAGAATCTCCCAACCCTCTCCTCTCCATTCCTGTATTTACCCTCTTCCTTAGATTTTGAGTTTAGTCTATCCCAGCCATGGGCAAACTACAGCCTGCGAGCCGGATCCAGCCCGTTTGAAATGAATAAAATGAAAAAAAAAAAAAAAGACCGTACCCTTTTATGTAATGATGTTTACTTTGAATTGATATTAGTTCACACAAACACTCCATCCATGCTTTTGTTCCGGCCCTCCGGTCCAGTTTAAGAACCCATTGTGGCCCTCGAGTCAAAAAGTTTGCCCACCCCTGGCTATCCCATCTTATCCTTTCCCATTCTATTCTACCCAAGACAGGTCAGCAGATATTTACAGAGCAGCATCCAAACTCTAGGAGTGAGTGAGCCCTGAGTCCTGCCCTCAGCAACCTCCCACTCTTCAGAGTTGGTGCAACCTCCCCCTCCTTCAGGCCACCAGTCTGCCTGGGCCCTCACCAGCTCAAGCACCACCTATGGCTCCCCTGCCTTTACAGTATAAACCAGCTCTCAAATGCTTGCTGTTGGTAAAAAAAAAAAAAAGTTGAAGTGAGGAATTGAATCCAAAAGATGACGATTCTCAGTCTCCCTTTGCTCACTAGTCCTGCCCTTGCCCTGCTTCCGCCTACATGGCCATGCTGGTTCTCTGAGCACTGAAATTGATGCCATCTCTTATCCGTGAGCCTGTGCACGAATGTAACTGGTGTTGTGACAGTAGGTAAAGAAGATTCTTTAGGCCAGTGGTTCTCAACCTGTGGGTCTCGACCTCTTTGGCGGTAGAACGACCCTTTCACAGGGGTCGCCTAAAACCAGCCTGCATATCAGATATTTACATTACGATTCATAACAGTAGCAACATTACAGTTATGAAGTAGCAACAAAAATAATTTTATGGTTGGGTCACAACATGAGGAACTGTATTTAAAGGGCCAGAAGGTTGAGAACAACTGCTTTACGCCCTAGCTGGTTTGGCTCAGTGGATAGAGTGTTGGCCTGTGGACTGAAGGGTCCCATGTTCAATTCCCATCAAGGGCACATGCTCCGGTTGTGGGCTTGATCCCCAGTTGGTGGCGTGCAGAAGGCAGCCTATCAATGATTCTCATCATTGATGTTTCTGTCTCTCCCTTTCTCTCTGAAATCAATAAAAATATTTTTTTTAAAAAAATGTGGTTATGGTCAGAATTTATTTTAAAAAAGGATTCTTTGGGAGTAGTTCCCATTCATTTCCTGATTGAAAATAGAGGGCATTCCAGCTTGGACTTTGATCACCCAGCTGACATCCAGGTACCATTTTTCTCTTGCAGTTGGCATTGTGTTCAGATTTGCCAGGCAACAAGGAAAGGAGGGACCGAGTTGCTGTTTTCTGAAATAGAGCTTTTTGTGTTATTTGGTGGTTGGTTCATTGGTTCAATGTGAATGTATAGCTTGGATTTTAAAATAATAGCCCTGGCCCATGTGGCTCCGTTGGTTGGGCATTGCCCCCTGCAACAGAAGGTTGCTAGTTCGATTCCCAGTCAGGGCACATGCCCGGTTTTTGGCTAGATCCTTGGTGGGAGGCTCACGAGAGGCAGCTGATCCATGTTATCCTCTCACATCCATGTTCCTCTCTCCCTCTCTAAACATCAATAAAAATATTTTTAAAATAAATAGGAAATAGCCTTTTTCCCGACTATGACTCAATGCCTGGGTCCCAGGAGGCTCCAGCCCCACCTGCCTATTTCCATTCTAGAACTCTCCCACCTACAAGGAAGTATTCTCACGCTCCCTAGAAGGAGAACTTCCCAGAGCACCAGCAGGTGTTCCCTGGCTGGCCCCAGCTCTGCACACTGGGGCACAGGAACCTCTGGGCTCGCTCAGCCACTCCTCCTGCCGTCCCAGCCGCTGGCTGCACCCGAGTCCCGGCGGCCCACCTCCTTCTCTGAGCATCGGTGACCCAGGCCGGCTGCTGCGTTTCGTGTCCACGTGGGCACCTGTGCACAGCTCCCTTCCGGTGACCAAGTGTGGTGAGATCCGAGTCGGACTGCTCGCTGGGAGATCGGAAACCTCTTGTTGATTTGTGTTTCAGAGTCCCCGCGGGCTCTGGGACCTTCCACAGATTGAACCACAGACGAGGGTGCTCCTACCCATCCTCCCCCCTCGTCCCCTTGAGGAGGCCCGCCTGGAGGTCTGCGGGCGCTCCCACCTTTCCTGGCTCTCTCGTGTTCTTTTCAAACCGGCATGTCCTCTAATAAAATCCTGGCACGTTTAGTCTGTCCTGGCAGCTGCTTCTCGGGGAGCTGGATAACAGACGCTCAACCCGCTCCCCTCCCAGGCGCGGCTGTCCCAAGCCCTGAGTCCTGGACCAGAGGGGCACACCTCTCCGCCCTGGGCCGGGCTCCCTCCATGCGCATCACACCTGGTTATCAGTCTCCATGACTAAGTCAAATTGGGCGTCTGTGGCGTCCTGGCAGAGGTGGACCCGGCAGTAGAGCCTTGTTTTCCATCACCATGGAAACCCCAAGCGTCCAGCCCAGCGATAAACAGCAGGTCAGATGTTCAAGGGTCGGGTCAGCTGAGGGGGCGGGGCAACTCTCCACTCCTCCCCCAGGTCTTGGAGGGTGGGGGGGGCGGCACCCCCTGCAGGCTCCTCACCTCTCCCCGCCCCTCCTCGGCGGCCCAGGTGGCAACCTGACCCAGAGCTCTGGGGTCACGGCCTTGCGGGCTTCCGCCTGGTGGTGTGAAGTGAGAATGTCACCCTTTCTGAGCCCCCAATTTTTCTCCTGAGCTCAAAGGGAACACATCCTGAGTGACACGGGTCCGAGGGGGGTTGGATGGAGTGAGGGGGGGATAGGCGTTAGAATGAAGAGCTGCGGCTGGGTGGGTGTGTCGCCTGGGACAGGGAATAGGGCGGGGGCAGCTCTAGGGGCCTTTCACGGAAAGGACTGGGGGGATGGGCTGCAGGGACGTCACAGGCCCATTGTGACCCTGCCCTAGCGGAGCGGGGACTGGCAGAGGGAGCAGAGGGGGAGGGTTTGGTTGCCACGGCCTGAGCCCGAAGGGAGACTGTGGGCACGGAGAGAGGGCGCTGCGGCTCCTCCTCCTCTTCCTCCGGGCCGCTTCACCCAGACCCTTCACATCCTCCTCTGACACGGACTTCCGCTTCCTTCCCTCTGTCCTCTGGGCCAAGCTCCAGGGCGCCCAAGATCCCCTCGGACAAGTCGGTGGGCAGGGTGGGGCTGGGGCACTGGGCTACTACAGAGAGCCAGATGCAAAAGCTACTTTTAGTACCAACCTGTTTATTATGTCCATGACGGTGAAAGGAAGAATGAATAGCCAATGGCGCTGGCTCTCCGAGTCCTTCACACACACACACACACACACACACACACACACACACACAGGAGCCGGGTGACTAACAGGCTGGGGATGCCCCCTGCTGACAGCCAGTTCTAGATTGCAGCTGAGCAGGTCTATATCCTGCAGCTGGCTCCAGGGGAAGCCTCACGTCTCACCAGAAGCCAGAGGCCGCGGCAGCCTCCCCTGAACACAGGGAGGTGAGGGGGACATGGCCCCCAGCGCAGCGCCCATCCTCGTGCTGCAGGAGGATCACGGGTTCTGCCAAGGGTCCAGCTCCCTATGATTCAAGCCTCTCTGAGGCCTACGTGTGTATGTGCAAGGCTGTCAGGGTGCCCGGCAGGCTCGCCCTTTTATATATCCAGCAAGAGTTCTGGGTACCTTCGGCCATCCCGTCACATACTCTGAGGAACTGCACTGCTAGGGGCTTACACCAAGTCCGGTTTGTCTTGGGAGCAGTGAGCGAGAGAGAAGATCCTATGATTCCGATTATTGTGATCACCTTCCACCCGACAGCACTCAGCGAGCAGACGGCCCAGCTGGTCTTTGAACTCAGCATCTAAAGAGCATTAGCTGACAAGTCCTGGTTCTTTGGACTTCTTGCCCTGCTCTCTGCCAAGCTCACACTCCCCTGGGCCTCCCTGCTCAGGGGGAGGAGGAGGAGGAGAGGCCGAGGCCTGAGGGCTCACAGTGGGCCCAGCCTAACCGGCAGGGGCTGCGTGCAGATTCCAGATTCCCTTCGGAGTCCAGGCCCTCTCTTGGCAGAAATGAGGGCAAAGACCAGGTGGCAGCAGAGAGCACCCTGCTGGGCAGATGTTTCCAGGGGAAGCCGGAAGGGGCAGAATCTCCCCGGAGTGTCCACAGCCTGACCTGGTCCAGGAGGGAGGTGGTATGGGCACCCACGGCCTCCCTCACGGCTGGAGCCAGCCATGCCTCCACGACCTTTAGCTCCATCAGCATCCAAACCAACCAACACCTGTTAATTGGCAAAAAGAGTGTGTGAAAGGTTTGAGGGCTTCCATTAACCCTACTGACTCTGTTGGTTCTCCGGGCCCTTGTCTGCATTGCTCATTTTCTGTTCAAAATGAGGGGCTAACATCTGTCCAGGTGCAGGTGGTGGGAGATGCAGGTGTCGGGAACAGCCCTGTGTTTCCTCCCACTCCTTGGGCAGAGTGGCCAGTGCCACTGGCTCGGGCAGAGTCACATGGGTCCAGGTTGCTCCCTGACGGTCCCTCTGGGAGTCTGACCACCTGATGCCTGCAGCCCCGCCCAGCCCAGCCCAGCCCAGCACCGGCTGCAGCAGAATCAGCAAGAGCTCGCTCATCTCTGGGGACTCCCTGCTCATGCTTATGTTTGCAATTCCTTCACTCTTTTCCTAGAATCGGGCTTTTCAAATATATGAGGGTTATAAAAAATAATATCAGTGCTCCCTTCGGCAGCACATATACAAAATTGGAACGATACAGAGAAGATTAGAATGGCAC
>NW_006286587.1:2946820-2958954 GCF_000327345.1 Myotis davidii | reverse complement strand
CAGCCCCGCCCAGCCAAGCCCAGCCCAGCACCGGCTGCAGCAGAATCAGCAAGAACTCGCTCATCTCTGGGGACTCCCTGCTCATGCTTATGTTTGCAATTCCTCCACTCTTAGGATCGGGCTTTTCAAACATACGAGGCTTTCTGTATAATATAACCCTAATATGCAAATCAACTGAATGGCAGAATGACCGGTCACTATGATGTGCACTGACCACCAGGGGGCAGACTCTCAATGCAGGAGCTGTTCCGTGGTGGTCAGTGCGTTCCCATAGGGGAGCACCATTCAGCCAGAAGCTGGGCTCATGGCTGGTGAGCACAGTGGCAGTGGCGGGAGCCTCTCCTGCCTCCAAGGCAGCACTAAGGACCCCATGGGGATGTCTGAGTGCCTGCAGGCAGACATCCCCTGAGAGGTCCCGGACTGTGAGAAGGTGCAGGCTGGGCTGAGAAACACCCACCATTACCACCACCCCCCACCACCCAGTGCACAAATGTCATGCACTGGGCTTCTAGTAAACAATAATATCACACCCAATGGGTTAATAGAAGTTTTGTTTCCATGACTGTGTCAGAGGTGACATGCAAACGCATTTTTTGGTTGATTTTTCTTTGTTAAATGGCATTTAAATATATAAAATAAGTATCAAAAATATACATCTTTGTTTTACAATGGTTGCAAATATCAAAAATTTCTATATGTGACATGGCATCAGAGTTAAGTTCGGGTTTTTCAAAATGCTGACATGCCGAGCTCAAAAGGTTCCCCATCACTGGTCTAGGAGGCAGTAAAGTAAGTGACCATAGCCTGTTATCTGCATGGCAGGATCCAGCCCAGGTGTGCTGGCGGGAGGCTGCACGTGCTATGGCAGCCTGGATGGCAGCCAGGTAGGCAGACATCAGGTATTTATATGGGAAAATTGGTGCCTAGCACAGAAGTGTCTGCCCACCTGCAGTATGGGGACCCCACGTGAGAGTCAGGCCTTACCTGTCCACTGAAGACCCTCAGGGGAGTGGGCTGTGCAGAGGAGCCTAGCCACCCCTCTGAGTGAGTTGAGCCTGGTGACCCGCTCCTTCACTCCCGTCACCTCCCTTGAGCCGCTCAGCCCCAGGCCCAGTGATGTGTGTGTGGCTCTCCATGTGGCCATGACCCCGCAGCAGGAGGGGTTGGGCCTCGGACCCTGTCCTTGCTGAGCTGAGACGTGTTGAGGAGGACGCTGGTCCCTGTGCTTGGGGAGCA
The DNA here is from genome assembly GCF_000327345.1 of Myotis davidii. Classification (NCBI taxonomy): domain Eukaryota; kingdom Metazoa; phylum Chordata; class Mammalia; order Chiroptera; family Vespertilionidae; genus Myotis; species Myotis davidii. The sequence continues at coordinate 2,957,718 of NW_006286587.1, read as the reverse complement.
TGTCAGCCGTCGGCCACTGCAACGGGCCTCACGCCGCCTCTGGGCTGCAGGGAGGAGAGTGCGGCCGTGTCTGAATGTGGCGTCTCAGTGCGGCCCATGTCTGTGATTGTTCTTCTCTGTTTGTGGAAACTTTCCAAACCTCCCCTTGGCCTGAGGGCCCAGGTGACTCTTCTGATGAGCACAGGAGACTATTTTCATGGGCCCCTAAGGTTGTGGTTCTGGGCACTGTGCCCACCGTGTCCAGTGGCTAAGGAGCCCCTGTGGTCCCTTCCCTCTCCACTCTGCCAAAGACACTTCCAATGGGATCTCCCTGCACAGAGGGCAGAGCCCAATGTCTCCACATCCCGGGATGGCTCCTGGTCACCACTGATGGGCATGTGTGCCCTGCTGGTGGGATACCCTGTGCTGCTCAATTCCTCCCACCCTCTGACTGTGCCTGGTGGTCCTAGAGGCCAGGCAGTGCTCTCAGCCTATTACACTAATCACTCCCGATCCTGACTTATTCCCATTGGGAGATGCTGTCACACAACACAACAGGGTCCCCCAGGGAGGGCTGGTCCTGGCATTAAATGCAGGGAAACGGGCACAAGCAGGCATGTCACCTGCAGAGGGAGGCTCTGCCGTCACGCCAGAACTGGGCCCATGGGTATGAAGGCCCCTGTGGCCCAGCCTCCAAGGACAGGCTCCGAAGGTCAGCAGGTGAGGGCACTTGAGTCCTGAGGAGCTCAGCACCAGGGTCCCTCCCTACTGGGCCACAGCTCCCATGGCCCCTGCATCTGTGCCTCCGTGGGAATGAGGTCAAACCTAAATCCAGGTTCAGACCATGATCTCCAACGTGGGCCATGGTGGGTGCTCTTCTCACTGCCCAGGGGACAGGCAGCCCCTCTCCACCCAACAGCTCCGACCCCAGGACACTCTCTCCTCATCCCTGTGCCCAGAGCTGCTGCTCCTCCTCCCAGGTCAGCGGTGGACTCCAAAGGAGGCCTGCCCTCAGCTCCCAAGAGGCATCAGCCCCCAGAAGACGCCTGACTCAGGGGGCTGCCCGCTGCGTGCTGTCCCCCTTCCAGGCAGAGGGTGACTCTCCATTCTCACAAGCTCCTCTGCCCACTCACAGTCACCAGGTGTCTGCACCTCTCCAGGGCCCATTGCAGGCTCACACTTGTCCCTTGTGGCCTGGCCTGCTGACCATTGGCCACCTACCTGACTGGGAACATTCCAGCAACTGCCCTCCTGACCAACTGACCGGGATCCACAAATGGTCCTGACTCCCTGAGACACTGGCGCGTCTGATGGAGGTTTTGTCGGTTTAACGGATTCTGTCTCCAAGGAACCAACTGCCGATGATCCTGATTGGCTGGGAAGCATGGCCCACCTGACCAACTGGCGATCAACTACCCAATCACCAGCTGCTTGTGAGAGAGACAGGACCTGGAAGCCAAGAGGGCCTGACAGACGGATGTCAGACAGGAGAGAGGGAAGGCTGGATGGGGAATGCCTGGGGCAAGGTGCACAGGCTCAGCCACTATCTGTACTCAAGGCTCCTTCTGGCTTAACACTGCAGGGCCCAAAAATATAGTCACCCTCATAAAGAGGACGCACAGTAACTATCTAGCAAGAAGTCAGGAGCCACCTCTTCGAAACAACCCTTTAAGGTCAGGAAAGTGTCAGAATAAGCTAGACCAATCTCACTTTGCTACTAGTCCCAGAAGCCCAAGGTATATTAGAGGAATGCTACCTTAGGGAATGTCAAGAATTAGGATAAATTGTGTCCTTCAAAGTTTATATTTTGAAGTCCTACCCCCCCCCCCACACACACACACACATGATGTTATTTGGAGTTGGGGCCTTTGGAAGAGGATTAGCCTAGATGAGGTCATGAGGGCGGGGCCTTCACAATGGGATCGATTCCCTTTAAGAAAAGACATCAGCTTTATCTCCGTCTTCCTCACAGGAAAGGTGGCTGTCCACAGGCCAAGAAGAGAATGTGCACCATAAACTGAGTCCTCCCTGACCTTGATCTTGAACTTTCCAGGCTCCTGAACTTTCAGAAATAGACTTCTGTTGTTTGAGTCAATTAGTCTTTGGTTTTGTGTTTTGTTTTGTTTTGTTTTGTTTTGTTTTGTTTTGTTTTGTTTTACAGTAGCCTGAACAGATTAAAACACCTTTTCTTCCTAATGTGCTGAAAATTAGGGACCTGTACTTTCCCCCCACTAATGCACTCAAATTCTTACATCGAGCAACCAATTTGTTTTGGTCAGGCATTGTGGATTTCAGTAATTAGTCCATATAGATTTAAGCTGTTTCAATTAATTTGGGAACACTTAGTTTTTAATTATGGCTCTGATTTGCTGAGGCCCTGGGTTAAGAGTTAGTAGGGATTGCCCCACCAGATCTTTACAACCACCCTGTGAGGTGTTTCTGTACCCACTTAGCAGATGAGGAAGTTGAGCCCCAGAGAGGTGAGGTGGTGTGATTTGCCCAAGTTGACCCGGCTGGCGAGATCTGGAGGCGAGAGGAGATTCAGGACTGCTGGGAACTAGAGGCCAGTGGCCAACGACTGTGGCTTGTTCCCTGAGCGAGTGAGTCCATTGAACGAGGGATTAGTGACAGTCGTTCCCAAAGACCACTGCTTTGGCCTTCTCCCATTGGAAGAGGCACAAGGACCGGCCGTCCCCCCCGGAAAGTGGACATTAGGGGTAATCCCGATTTGGAGAGCGACCGGGGCTGTGGTGACTGAAGAGGGAGGAAGGAGGGCCAGGCCCCAAGAGAAGGGAAGACAGGGAGGAGTTGGCCACGTCCCTTCTCACATCAGAAATCCTGTTTCTCCTTGAGACCTCAGACAAGGCTTCCCCAGGAAGACCTCCTGGATCGCTGTGGCCGACACTTCCTCTCCTCCTCTGCATCCCCCAGCCCTTGGCTCACTTTCGTCCAGCCTTGGCCACTCTGGCTGAGTCTGGTCAGCTTGCCTGCCTGTCTCACCCATTCCTTAAGGGTCCAAACAAGGCCTCCTCCTGCGTCCCCACAGCTCCAGTCAGCTCCCCACTGACCCAAAATACTGACCGCGGGCCAGTTACCCAGGGGTGCGGTAAGAGGTGAATGTGTCCTGTACATAGTGGGCACCGGGCACGTTAATGAGGGAGGAGGAGCAAGTAAGTTCCCAGAGGAGCAGCAAAAAGGGCACTCTGCATTTCAGATGGTGAATCAGAAGGGTTGCCACACATTCGGTCACCAGAGGGCGCTCGGGCACAAGGATCCTGAGGAGGCTCTTCACCCCTTTCACTTCATCTCCCTCAAATTCAGCAATCAGTGCTGTCCGACAGGGGCACGTGAGTCCCAAACCGCTGGCCAGACTGGCATGGGCGTTTACACTTTGCTGGCACTTCCCCCGGGGAAGCAGAGGCGAGAAAATCACCAAATCCATGGCCCCTTGTTTGCTGGATGAAGAGTGAGACTTGGTGCAACGGCGTCATGCGCCCTGAGCTGGTCCCGCTTTACCAGCTTCTGGACGTGTGACCTTAAGAAAATCATTCTCTGCCCTGGCACTGGTGTCTGTGAAACGGCTGGGCTCGAGTTCCGGCCGGTTCTGGGACGTCATGGTCTCTTCTAACCTTCCTTGTTAATGGCCATGCAATTTAGTCCACGTGGAAGCTTAGTCCCCTGCCTTCTGCCTCAATTAGGGAACCGCGGTCCCGGGAAGCAGCACTTGCTGCAGGAGGAACCGCCAATGTTCTGGCCACTCCCGAGTCTTCCTAAAACTCTTACAAACAACCAGGAGAGAGAGACATTCAGAAAAGCAAAGGCGGCCTGCAGTCATTCAGAGGGGAGCCTAAATGGGTCTATGCAGAAGGAAACTATCCATGCCAGTCCTTCTAAACCACAAGGATGATGGTATAGGATGCAGGCAGGGATATATATATATGGCAATGCACAGCAGAATCCAGCACCATTGGTGAGGGGTGGGGAGGGTGGAGCCACCTTGGGAGGAAACAAGGAAAGGGGGGGAGGGGATAAGAGAATGAGCTGTTTGTGTCACCTTTTATTTCATAAGAGAGACAGATGGATGAATTTCAGGCACGTATGGCAAAATATCAGCTCTGATAAATCTAATTGGTTCTTAAATTGTTTGCTGGACCCATTTCTTTAATTGAAAGTAAAAAAAAAATGGTTTAATCTGTGATACTATCAACAATGAAAATATATTTAAAAATAAATAAATAAATCCAAGGAAACCACCAAAAAAATGACTTAAAATAATTTATAAAATAACAGAGCGCCCACCAGCCCCTTAGAGCCTATCTTAATCTGAGGTAGTCCGCCCCCCCCCAACTTTCCATAGGCAAAGGCATGTATCCATAACATACGTCATGTTTCCCAGGCCCAGGTGGGAGGCCAGACTCCGCTCTGGATCTAACCAGCCCTACAGCACCTCAAATACTTGGGGCTTTGGCTTTCACATCTGTAAAATGGGGAGGGGGCCGTGTCCTATGTGCTTTATTGAGTTATAACACACATTAAACGAAATGCTTGAAAATAACAATACAAGCGAGTAAGTGATGATTATTTACTTGCCACATTCTGAGTCCAAAAGTCTCATATGCTGGTAACTTTGGCATCATCAACAACCAAAGAAACGCAGGGAGGATGAATAAAGCAGTATAAAGGGAAAGAAAGGTAAAGAAAAACTTACTGATGAGAGCTGAGACCTCCAAGGAAACCATTGCCTTTCCTAAATCCCAACTCAAAGCCTACCTTTTAAAATAGTAAAAATCATTTTACTATTTGATGGCCCCGGAAAAATGATCCCAGTGGTCACCGTACTTGGAATTAAGAGCAGTATTTATGTATCTCACCACAGTGAGTCAACGGTGGTGTTTCCTGTGAAAGCCACAGGGCTTCAGTGTTCAGGGTTTACATAATGAGCACAGACACCACCAAAGAAGCACTAAGTATCGGTATAAATACACTGGAGAAAACCACTGAGCCGCCCACTGCAGAGTTTCCTACTGAGGCTCCGCTCGCCAGACCCTGGGGATCGACATGGACAGTTTCTCGAGGATCGGTGAACCCAGTCGGTGCAGGCTTTCTGGGGAAGGAACAAGTCCGTTTCTGTTCTAAAATCCTGGCACTGCCTAAGAAAACCCAAACCTACCGATAAGACGCTTTGCGGGATTGTTAACGGTTTAAAAGGGTGCACGGAGACCTTCTGATCGCTGACGTCAGGGGCAGCAAAAAGCACAATATACAGTGAGTGGCCGTTACCTGGCCCCTCCCACCTCTTGTTCTTGGCCCTCTCTTCTGCTCAGTGTCCCCGTTCCTCTCGCCTCATGCCGTGCTCCAGGCTTCTCTGCCTCTCTCAGGACATCCTTACGATCATCCGTTTACCTACACCACGCTGCTGCAGGCTTACGGTGGGGACAATCTTTCAGAAGGACCCCAACTTCAAAGAGGCTGCTTGGGAAGGGCAGCACGGTGAGGTACAGGGGCTTTCCCATGGCACAGCCCTGGATTTGAGCCCTAATGTCTGCGTGTGGCAGTCATTCTCCATCATAGCCCACCGTTTACTCCATCTCCTGGTATACATGCTCTGCCCAGTTCCCCTGGATACCGAATCCCTGGGTGGCCAATAGGATACGGTGGAAGTGACAGTGACAATGTGTGAATTCCGCGGCTGGGTTACAACAGGCTTTGCAGTTTCTGCCTTGACCTCTACATCCCCAGCTCTAAGGAAGCCAACCAGCACTCTGAGGACAGACAAGTGGCTCTGTAGAGAGACCACGTGGAGAAGAACCGAGGCCTGCCAATAACCAGCGCCAACTTGCCAGCCGTGTAAGTGAACCGTCTTGGCAGTGGGGCCTCCAGCCCCAGCCGGCAACATCTTGAGAGACCTTGAATTTGAGCCACGCTGGGGAGCTGCTGCTGAGTTCCTGACTCACTGGAACCATGAGAGACAATAAATGATTGTTGTTTAAAATCGGGGGCAATATCTTACATAACTATGTTCCTAAGACTTTAACCTTCCTAAGTATTGGCGGTATTTAGGCTGATATTCAGTTGGGAGACACCTGTACATCTATATCAATTGTTAAAATATTTAACTTTGTAAAGAGTACCTGAACTTGGATGAATGTGATCTTGGGTTGCTAGTTTCCTAAGGTCCTTTCCAAAGGCAAATAACATCTTCAGAGAACAGCCTTTGCCTCAACTTATTTCCATCAAATATTTTACAAATACCATGCTCAGCACACAACCAAGGAGCAGATTTCTTAGGCACCCAGAAGACATTCTTTTTTTTCTTTCTTTCTTTCTTTGTTAATCTTCACCCGAGGATATTTTTTCCATTGATTTTTTTTTGAGAGAGAGAGAGGAAGGGAAGGAGGGGAGGGGGGCAAGAGAGAGAGAACATCGATGTGAGAAAACACATCAATTGGTTGTGCATCCAGCCGGATCCTCTGGCATCTGACCAGGACCAGGGATCAAGCCTGCAACCCTTCAGTCTGCGGGCCGACACTCTAACCGCTGAGCCAAACCAGCCAGGGTCAGAAGATATTCTTCATCCATGGCCTATGTGTTGGGAAAATTAAGCATATGGTAGTAATGGATTCAGTGTGTGATGGGGAGAGTGAAGCCACAGGTGGGAGGAGTGGGAATGAACCTAATGAAAGGGGAAACAGGCTTTCATTGCTTCCTACGGTGAGGACGAGCTCTGGGAATGTCAGAGAACAAACCCTTCTCCTTGCTGTTTTTCAGAGGGTGGCTGAACTTTCAGTGGGGTAGCCAGGGAGCCCATATTCTCAGACACCTCAAAAATGCTGTCTCCAAGCTCAGCTGGAGAATGGAAAAGGTGGCCCAAACCATGGACCCATGAAAGAAACCAAAGTGTTTAGAAGACCACGGCATACATACCTGAACATTCTAGACTGCATGAGATCCAGCGCCTCCTAGAGACCATGAGTGAAGAAAAATTCTCCATCCAGGAGGGTGAGGACTTGGAAAAGCTAGATCAGATTTAGAAAAAAAGCAATGGTGATTTTTTGCATCAAGTAATGTAAAATAAAGTTAAAACCCACTGTAGGACATTAGCAAGATCTTGACAAGTCCCTCCTTTTACAGATGAAGAAATTAAGAACCAGGGACTAGAGCGTGAGCCCTGGTCTGCTGACCCGCGCTGTGTGTGGTCTTCCCCTACATCCCTCTGCTCTGGTGGAAGTTGTCAGATGCCATTTCTACCTTACACTTGGGATATTGGTGCCCTAAAGTTAACGGGCCACCTGGCATTTCTCTCCCAACAAGCTAACATTGGCCCACCCAAATGGAAAACCCCAATATGACATCATTTCTAGAATCCCTTTATGTTCTTTCTCAACCAAAATTCCAACATCCACTGCTTTTTCTAGGCAGACCCGCAAAAGGTCCCTCTTCTGACCCAGCCAATTCATCATGGCATACTGTTTTGAGTATTTTGAGTAGTAACATCTAGAATAGCTTATTTCTCTGTGCCTTTGAAGTTGGTCCAGATAGCTTTGAGGGTTCCTTCCATCCTTAATCATTGTAAAGAAAACCTTTTGATTTCTCATCATTTCTGGGTGCCTTCTCTGCCTTACTCTGCCATTCACAGTGACTGCCATTGCTTCTTCTCTGACCTCCATGGCCCCGCAACCTCCATCATGGTCTGGGGAGATCTAGCTTGCTTGCTTGCTTTCTTCCTCTCTTTCTTCCTTTCTTTTCTATTTATTTTTATTTTTTAGGACCAATTTTTAAAATTTTCTATTGCAGTTTATTTTTATGCCTCTTTAAATATATATGTGTGTGTGTGTGTCTGTCTGTGTGTGTGTCCGTCTGTGTGTGTGTTTTAATTGATTTCAGAGAGGAAGGGAGAGGGAGAGATAGAAACATCAATGATGACAATCATTGATCGGCTGCCTCCTGCACGCCTCCTACTGGGGATTGAGCCGGAAACCCATGCATATGCCCTTGACCAGAGTCGAACCCAGGACCCTTCAGTTCAGAGGCCGACACTCTATCCACTGAGCCAAACCAGCTAGGGCTGCAGTTTACTTTCAATGTTGTTATGTTTCAAGTGTACAGCATAGTGGTTAGTCAATCATATACTTTATAAAGTGTACCCCCTGATATTTCTAGTAACCACCTGGCATCATACACAGTTATTACAGTATTATTGACTATATGCCCTAGGCTGTAGTTTATATTCCCATGACCATTTTGTAACTACCCATCTGTACTTCTCAATCCCTTCACCTCTTTTTTTTCCCCTTCACCTCTCTCACCCATTCCCCTCTGGCAACCATCAGTCTGTTCTCTGTATGTATGAGCCTGTTTCTACTTCGTTTGTTTATACTGTTCTTTAGATTCCACATGTCAGTGAAATCATATGGTATTTGTGAAGGGACCTCGCTTTCAATCCCAACTTGACCGCCAAGCAGCTATGAAAACCTGAGCACATTCCCTAACTCCTCTGCACCTCAGTCCCTTCCTCTCTCCCTGCCTCATGGAGTTGCTGTGGGGAAGAGTGGTCATGACTGCTGAGGTCCAGCCCAGTCCCCGGCACAGAGTTCCTCACAAAACAGAAGCTCCGCAGCCTGGCCACCCTGTCTCATGATCACTAGTTCACTTCTCCTCTATCTGTGTCTTCACCTCAGGTCAGAGCCTCGTGGCTCGTAGTCACTCCATAAATTCATTACTCAAACATCACTGAGGTAGAGAAACAGGTGCTGTGGATACAGAGTGGCTCACACAAGATCTAGACCAGTGATGGCGAACCTATGACACACGTGTCAGATGTGACACACGAACTCATTTTTTTTTAGTTGATTTTTCTTTGTTAAATGGCATTTATATATATAAAATAAATATCAAAAATATAACTCTTTGTTTTACTATGGTTGCAAATATCAAAAAATTTCTATATGTGACACGACACCAGAGTTAAGTTAGGGTTTTTCAGAATGCTGACACGCCGAACTCAAAAGGTTCGCCATCCCTGATCTAGACTCTTAAGGAAGTTACATCCTAACGAGTGAGATAAAAACACAGGCATCAAACACTGAGCTCTTAGTGCTGAGCTGTGATGTTTAGTTTTCCTTGACCTTATAGTATGACCACTGCTGCTTTCGCGTATGTCCAACTAATTGGCCTAGATGGACAAAGTCATGAAGCGTGGGAGCACACCAAATTCAGAGATATTTTCTTTCCCCCGGGGTCTTTGAGAGCTTAGAGAGAAATCGGAGCAGCAGTAAAATAATAGCAACTAGACTGCAATTAAATGTGATTTCCCACAACTTAAGTATCACTTTCAGATAGTGTCAAATTAAAGTGTTTCAGAAGATTGCTGGAAAGAAGACTTTCCTTCTAAGTGAAATGCTGGCACAGGAGGCCTGCAAGGAGGAACTGCCAGGTGCTGTTTTCTGTGCTTGGCACATCGGGGCCTAACTCGCCGTAGTGGTTTTGAATTCCACATTGTCTGCAAAATTGCCACTTCACGAAAACTGTCTCAGAAATGCCTCCTTAATCAATGCAGGTAGCTGTCAGTCATATCTGTCCTGCCTGGTTTGCATTTTAGAAATGGAGGAATTATTTTCAAGAAAACCTTTCTTTAACCTCACATTTCCTGTGTTTTCAGAAAAAAAAAAATGCTGCTTAGTCGAGGAAACCAATGGGATGATGTTTTGAAATTGATATGTTTCAGGTATCTTTTTAAAATATATGTATATTTGTATTGCCCAGCTGGTGTTGCTCAGTGGCTGAGCATCGACTATGAACCAGGAGGTCATGGTTTGATTCCCAGTCAGGGCACAGGCCCGAGTTGCAGGCTTGATCCCCAATAAGGGGTGTGCAGCCGATCAATGATTCTCTCTCTCTCTCTCTCTCCCTTTCCCTTCCTCTCTGAAATCAATAAATATATATACATATATATTTTTAAAAAACTCAAAAACTTGCAAAAAATCCCAAAAAAACCTCCCACATCTGTGAACATTCTCTCCATAATGGAATTTGACATACTGTTGGAACAAGTTATTAGACTTAAAACATTAGATTCTTGCTTGAAAAACTATTCCTACTTATCAAAAGATGTTCTTCAATGGAAGTGAGCATAATGTCCAAGGCACTAACTTCTCATAAAAAGAATTTGGAGAAAAATGCTTTTTTTTCCATAAGGACATGGACTTCTCACCATTCAGATGAAGATGTGACCACATTTCAAAAAAGCTGCTACCATCTTTGGCCAAAAAGACTCAATCTACCGAATGGTCTTTTCCAGTGTGAATGTGACTTTCAGATCAAGATGGTCTCATCAACAATTTAGCTTAAGGAGTTTAAGAACTTAATTAAAAAGAAATTTCATGTACCTTTTTCAAGGTAAAGCCATCAACAATTTCTACGCTTACTAGACGCATGGCAAGACCTGCGGAAGACGAAAGCACCCAATAAATTGCCCCTGAAATCATACAATTATGAAAGAAACACAAGCCCTGCTCCTCTGGCTTCCTGGTGTGATTGGGGAGGAATCTCTAGGCTCCAGCTCTGGGCTCCGTGTGTTGATTCCTCAGCGTTGGGCACAGGAGGGGGCATGGTTGGTGCTGGATTTTCTTGGGTCCAACATTACCACGTCGTCATATCTGGTCATTATCCTTTACTCTCCCCTCTTTGAGTCCGGATTTGGCTGTTGCTCTTTTCCACTTTGTCTAGAGGGAGAATGCTTATTTAGATTCCTCTTGGCAGACAGTTGAAGATGAGATATATGGTCGGCAGTGGGTCACTAAGTCACTAGTACAGAAGTTAGGTGCATCCATGAAGGATGAGGACACCAAGACATCTTCCACACCAGGAGTGCCAAGTGCTGTGCTCAGCACTCTGGATAGTTCCACTGGGGTTGTGCAGTA
>NW_006286587.1:2929309-2946756 GCF_000327345.1 Myotis davidii | reverse complement strand
ACCTGGCAAGGCCCAGAGAGACGACTGTGCCTGAAGCCTCTGCACCCAACATTTCAGTTCATAACATGACAACCCAGGTGAGAGCAGTAATTCTCTTAGCACAGGGTCTATTTTTGTCCCACGCCAGTGTTTCACTGTACATATCCTCAGCAGGATGAGTGGCAAGAGAGGAGAGCGAGAGTCCCATGGAAGCTCATTCTAAGCCTTTGCTCCTTTTACCTTCAGCAAGACGTGTCATCTCCTGGTCCCAGCAAGTGGGAATAACAGCCCTGTCCTGCCTTGCTCATGAGACTGGGGAAAGGATGAGAGGCTGGCCTGGCCTCTTCCCCACACAGCTCTCAGGGACACTTCCTCAAGGTTCCCAACTTGCTCTACCTTCGTCCGATGTTTTTAACTACAATTGTGGGAAAGGGAAGGGCTTTGATAGTCTGCAAGTGTCAGGAGGTTGGGGATTCTGTAAAGGGATCTTGGAAAACCAGGGAAGGAGACACAAGCTGAATTCCTATTCTGTGTTTCCTTGGCCTCCAGCAAAGCCATTCTTTGTATTAGAGGGGCCCATTGTAGATAAATATGGGCTGCCGACAGCAAGATATGGCTTGGCAAACTGCCCAGCAGATGGTTCAACTCTGTGTGTGCCAGCCAAGGGCCAATGTGGCAGACAATAGCTTCTATTGGTGTCTCAGGTCAGAGTCACAGATATAAGATAATTGTGGGATGGTAGGAATTCATGGTACAGTTCCACCCAAAGAAACGTGAGACATATACAGGCTTCTCTGTTGCCCTCTCAAAGCCGTGGCTGCCCAAGTTGAGTGGTGAGAGGGTTAAGGGCTCTGAGCAGAAGGGCAGGTACATTCGTGCATGGCTCAGAGAATGGGGACAAACTTTGGACCTTCTATTTGAGCTAAGAGTTTGGTCCTTTGGCCTATGGGCAATGCCAGGGGCCAGCTCAGGGAGTGGGACAGTGGCTTTGCACAGGGGGTTCTTGTTTTCTTTGGGTCCCTGAAATAATATGGAAAAAAGTGATGAAATGTGGGCTTTGGGAAGGTGGGATCCAAATCCTGGCTCTGAAGCTTGGCTGTTTCCTTAAGTTCCCCGAGCCACCAATTCCCATCTGTAAAATGGGCCTGGTGTCCAGCTCACAGGGCTGCCTTGGAGAAGGGGTCTACCCTGCATGGTACTAGAAGCCTAAGTTCTCAGAACTGCAGTGCCTTATCTCTGTCTTAATCTGTTTGGGCTGCTCTGACAAAATACCTTTAACTGGGTGACTGATAAACAACAGAAATGTATTTTGCACAGTTCTGGAGGCTGGAAGTTTGAGGCCAGGGTGCCAGCATGGTTGAGTTGTCTTCTCTTATAAAGGGCACTAATGCAATTACTTCCTATACCATCACATTGGGGATCAGATGGCCCTACCCAGTTTGGCTCAGCGGATAGGGTGCCTGTGGACAGAAGGGTCCCAGGTTCAATTTCGGTCAAGGGCATGTACCTTGGTTGCAGACTCCTCCCTGAGACACATCAATGTTTTGCTCTGTCTTTCCCTGCCCCCTGGTGGTCAGTGTGCTCCCACAGCAGGCGCGCTACTCAGCTGACAGACCCATCCCAGTGGCAGCCACTCCCTCAGTAGTCCTGCAGGTCCAATCTCTGGAGAACGGGCGAGGCACCGATTGACCAGCGCCACTGGCATGATCCCTCCCAACAGCACTGCTGGCCTCCTGGAAGTCAGCCTTGGGCACTGCAGCTGCTTTCCCTCCCTAGATGTTTCACAAGGAAGAAAGGATATAAAAGCGGCCACCAGGTAGCTCCCGACAACCTGTGCAAACATCAGTGGGACGGATCTGGATCCTGGGCTAGCAAGGGTGTCCCACCGCCCACCCAGAGGGCCAATCACATCCTGCTCCCTCTCCCCCCCACTACCCTCAGGGCCCTACCCATGCACGAATTCATGCATCAGGCCTCTAGTAAATGAATAAATAAATAAATGTCAACAAATGACTATTTGGGGCGGCAGGGGGGACGGGACAAACATTCAGTCCATAATACCTTCTGCTGTGAGATGAACACTGTGGAATAGACTAGTACTGAGACCCAGCTCCCCCACAGCAGTATGAGCATTTGCTGATGTAAAGTCCCCAGCCTCAGTCTTAAAACTGAGCTCTTCCAAGAAACAGTCAGTCAAAATTATTATGGGCTATAATGAAAGTTGGCAGAAGACTGATTTGGGGACCGTTCTTGTGGTGACTGGAGTGACCTGAGTTGTCCTGGAGACTCTGAGCCTCAGAGAATGGTAACATGTCCTCGGGCAGGGTGGTTCGTATATTCAACAGCATATGTTATATTAAAGTACTACATTGATAATGGAATGGTTGATTAGCCAAGAGCACACATATCTGTCTAGAAAAACTAGAAATAACGAAGGGGCAGCTCTTCATTGGGAAGAAAAATAGGGTGATCAGAGGACAGTCCTGGGGCCTGGGACAGAGTGAGGCGGGCATGCAGGGTATTTCTAGGAGGAAACGTGCACAATGGCCCTGTGTGGAGACTGGTTCTCAGAGGGGCTGAGTGTCCTGGGAGTTTCTCTTGAGGAGGTGGGAAGGGGGAGTATTCATTTACCACCAAATTATCCTTTTCTCCTCAGATTCTGCAAAACCAACAGACCCACAAACAAACTGAGAATTGCTTTTCTTTTGGGTTTAACTCCAATTTCTGTGTAGAAGCTGAGATAGAGAATGCTTTACCTGTATAATATATTCAGTTACAGAACAGCAGAGAAATATTCAGGAAAGGCCCCGGAAGGTGGAACTGACTTTGTGTCTGTCTTTTCTGTGGACAGAATCGAGATTCCTAACATGGTTTTGTTCCAGGAAGCGCTTCTGAAGATTTTTACCAGCAAACCACCGTGTTGGAGGAGCAGCGTGGTCAGAGCTTCTGTCCTCCACGCCGTCTGCTCAGTGCATTGCCAACTTTCACAGCATCTTTCTTTTCACAGCTCCCTTGTTTTGTTTTGTTTTGTGCCTGCAAATATCCTTGAATTTTTTTTCCTTCCCCCCTAGTAAAGAAATGTAAAGTCCATTCTAGAAGAGGGTTAGATTGATTTACTCGAGATATCTTTAAAAGAAATATGTGCAAAGGTCAAGCCATGAATACAGAAATGAACGGGAAGCTGCAGGTTGGTTGTGGGCTGATTCCCAGAGAGGCAACTGGAGAGAGTTTCCTGAGCAAGCAGGAGGCCACCCTTTCTGTCAATAAGGAAACGGTCCTACTCCTATCAGAGGGGTCATGCTCCATCGCGACCCTTTCTCTCCTTTGTGAAGAAGAGTTAAGGAAGTCAAAAGGGGCATTTGAGAACTAACTGGGAATCTTAAATACTTTCTGGTTATGTTAGAAACAGGCTCTTAAAACCTTTTTTTTTTTTTTTAATAAGGAGAAGATCACTAAATAGAATTCAGCTCTGAAATGGCTTTTGATATTCAGTAACCCCAAAGCATTTGTGTTGGGTATATGTTCTTGCGTGGTTTTTATTTAAATGAGTTTAAGATAAATATGATGTCCTGCTCCTCTGGGAACTCAGGAAAAGCCAGGTTGATTAAGAGATAATTAAGAACAGGTAGCGCCCTGGCCAGTGTGTTCAGTGGTTAGAGCATAGACCCATGCACCAAAGAAAGGGTCTTGGGTTCAATTCCTAGTCAAGAGCACATACCTGGGTTGCAGGGTTAGAGGCAACCAATCAATATGTCTCATTCCAACTGATGTTTATCTGTCTCTTTCTCTCCCTTTCTCCTCCCTTCCATTCTCTCTTAAAAAATCAATAGGGCTGGGCCAGCATAGTTCAGTAGTTGAGAGTCGACCTATGAATCAGAAGGTCATGGTTTGATTCCCAGTCAGGGCACATTCCCAGGTTGGGGGCTCGATCCCAATGTGGGAACATATATATATATTTAAAAATCAATGGGAAAAATATCCTCTGTGAGGATTAAAAAACAAAAACAATAGGTAGCTGTTGCAGATAAAACTAATTATACTTCAGCATTTATATTTCCATAAATTTTCCTCTAATCATTATTTTTACAAGTACATGATGTATGTAGATGTAGTAATTTATGATTAAGCCTCAAACTGTAACTATTAAACGTGCTACTTTGCTCTTTTAATATTTGCAGTTCCTATTTTTAAAGTGCAATAAAGTGTGCTATATCCCTTTGGCACCCTGAAATTTGCTTAATAAAAACACTGCTATTATTTTTTTATTGTTGACACTATTTCAGATGTCCCCTTCTTCCCCCACGTTTTGTCCACGTCCACCCAGCCCCCGCCACCCCTTTCCTGCCCTTCATCACACTGTCTGTGTCCATGGGCTATGAACATATGTTCTTTGACTATTCCCTTCACTTTCTGTTATCCAGTTCCTCCCAACCCCCTCCTGTCTGACCTCTGTCAGTCTGTTCCATGTATCCATGCATCTGGTTCTATTTTCTTCATCAGTTTATTATTTTTTAAAATATTTTTTTATTGATTTCAGAGAAGAAGGGAGAGGGAGAGAGAGATAGAAACATCAATGATGAGAGAGAATCATTGATCGGCTACCCACTTCTCGCCCCACACTGGGGATGGAGCCCACAACCCTGGCATGTGCCCTATCTGGGAATCAAACCCTTGACTTCCTGGTTCATAGGTTGATGCTCAACCACTATGTCACACCAGCTGGGCATCATCAGTTTATTTAGCTCATTAGATTCCACATATAAGTGAAGTCATATGGTGTTTGTCTTTCTTTGACTCTTATTTTGCTCAGCATAATAACCTCCACGGGGATGGAGCCCACAACCCTGGCATGTGCCCTATCTGGGAATCAAACCCTTGACTTCCTGGTTCATAGGTTGATGCTCAACCACTGTGTCACGCCAGCTGGGCATCATCAGTTTATTTAGCTCATTAGATTCCACATATAAGTGAAGTCATATGGTGTTTGTCTTTCTTTGACTCTTATTTTGCTCAGCATAATAACCTCCACGTCCATCCATGCTGTCGCAAAGGGTAAGAGTTCCTTCTTTTTTACAGCTGAGTAGTATTTCATTGTGTAAATGTGCCACCAGTTGTTTTTCGGGTTTTTGTGTGTGTGTTTTTATCCACTCATTTGCTCCACTACTAAGGGGATTACATGATCTGGAAACTCCCTTAACCTCAGGGTCAAAGGAGAGAACCAGATCACAGGGTCTATCGCGGCCTTTGCAGCTCTAAGTTTCTCCCTCTCTGCATTGTTTCATTTGTAAAATTCAGAAGTGCCATAGTCCCCAAGCTTGCCATGGCCTCATGGCCAGTTTCAGGGCCCCATCACCACTGGGACCACCACTGCCCCCCTCAGGGACCACTGCCCCACGCCCAGCATGAGTGTCTGACCTTAGACCCTTGCAGGTGCAGCAGATGGAAACCAGTATGACTAGTTTTTCCTGAACATGTTTCAGTGAAAGCTACATGCAGTCTGACATTCCATCCCAGCTCCCTGTGGACCATCCCCTGGCTGAAGGAAGGGGTCAGAACAGAGAAGGATGAGGAATCTGGGCCTGCTTGGCCTACGAGCAAGCAGAAAGTGAGAAGAGGCCAGACAGGGCCATAGAAGACTATACAAGCTGGTGGAGATTGTGGCTTCCTGGGGGCAAAATGAAGAGCAGTGGACAAGCAGGGCCTCAGTCCCTCCTCTTGGGAAGGTTTGAGGGGTTGTTTTGAGGTTGGAAAGACGGAATTCTCTCCAATATCTGTCTAAAGCCTTTACAATCACTAGGGTTGATCTCCAACCCAGCTCATTGATAGAGATGCCCCTCTGTCTCTTAATTGTGCTTTGCAAGATTCATGTTTTAAAATGCTAATCATGACCCAAGGGACAGATTTTGACAAAGATACATAGTACAACACTGAGAAGGAAGGGAAGGAAGGAAGGAAGGAAGGAAGGAAGGAAGGAAGGAAGGAAGGAAGGAAGGAAGGAAAGAAGGAAGGAAGGAAAGAGAAGAAAAGAGAGGAAAGGACGGAAAGAGAAAAGAGAGGAGGAGGGAAAGATAAAAGAGGGGAAGAGAAGAATCAAGGACAGAAATAGAAACTGTCCTGCCCTGACCCTTTCACAAAGACCAGGGACCAGAGTATTGCACTTGGAAGGCTTGGGCCATGTGGCCACCTGGGACCTATCCAAATCACAGAGGAACCCGCATTCCCCATGGAAAATCTGGGTGCTGCTAATGGAGGAGGGGGATGGGCAAGGGGCAGGCAAAAACAGGGGATGCCAACTACTCTCATCATTGTGTAGCATCAGGTGATAAAACTAATTCATTTGTAAGTGCAGATTTTTATTTATCAGATTGACCTGAAGTGAGTGTAAAGCCTATTGATAAACGGGCCCCAAACCCGCCCTTCCCCCCACCCCCTCCTCCCCCACTAGCATCATAGGGGGAGGCTCAGCTTACTCTGCCCTGCTACCTTCCCACGGGGCCTTCCTGTTCTTTACCTTCTCTTTCTCTCTCTTACTCAAGACTTCCTACTCCCTCTTGCTACTTATTCTTCCCCTTTTGCTTGTTCTCCTCCCATTCTTCCCCTCTTTATTTTCCTATTACATTTTCTCTACTTTCACCCCTCTCCTTCTGCTTTCCCCTCCAGCTCCTTCTCCCACCTGCACTCCCTTCTCTGCCTCTCCCTCTCTCTTCCTTGTATGCTGTGCTGTCTAAGACTAAAGGGTTGAAGAATTTCAAAAGCCTGTTACTCCTGTGACCTGATGTTTGCAGTGTGTCAATATGAGTAAACTCAGTAAAAACACATGTTCTGGTTGCAAACATGTTGCACATCTGAGCTCTGTAACATCCCTCCAAGATCCACAGTGGAATCCCAACCATTTTGTGTGCAGGACTCTTTCCAGCGCAATGCAATGTGGAGCCCACAAACTGGCCCTCCATGCTGTGGGGAGCATGAAGAAGTGCAGGACAGGTGTTCTGTCTTCGAAGTCATTGTCATCCAATGAGCCAAGACCTACAGATGAGGTGACCATGCATCTCAGTTTGCCCAGGACAACCCTAATTTTCACCTATTATTGTTGGATAATTATTAACAACTAGAGGCCTGGTGCACAAATTTGTGCATGGGCGAGGTCCCTTGGCCTGGCTAGCGATCGGGCCAATTGGGCCACCTTGCCCAGTCCCAATCTGGGTCAATCAGGGCCAGCCATGGGGAGGGACCACGGGAGGTTGGCTGTGGGAGCACACTGATAACCAGGGGGCAGCTCCTGCGTTGAGTGTCTGTCCCCTGGTGGTCAGTATGCAACATAGCAACCTGGTTGACTGGTCATTCAGTCAACTGGTCATAACAGTCACTTAGGCTTTTATATATATAGATATCCTTTTTTCCTCTAAAAGTACCCAAGTGCAGATGATAAATTGTACATTCACCTCCATCTGTAAGAAACATTAATAACAGCCCAGAGTATCCATGGTGGAAAGAGCCTATGTTAGGAGATTGAGTTCTTGCTCTAACTCAGCCACTCACTTGGGAGATTTTGGACAAGTCCCTTCAGTTCTCTGGGCCTCATTTGAAAAGGAGAGGTTGGAACTAAGAGTCTTCATGATTCATTGGATCATTCATTCATTCGACTAATAATTATTGAGCTTCCTACTGTGTCTTAGCTGCCCTAATTTGGGAAATTTAGGTGATGATGTGAGAGTGTCCCAGCTTCTCCTTGCTTTTGTCTGCTCCATGGAATTCTGACGTGGTCCACTAGGTAGGTCCCTATCTTTCAAGGGTTTTCTAGACTATCTTGGGGAGGAATGGGCAAGGAGAGGAAGAAACAGGTGACTAATAGGGGTGATGGGAGGATGAGCTTTTTGGGGGAGAGCTATGGAAAAGAGGGGGAGTCATCACCCATGGGGTACTGAGGGCAGCTGACAGCAGAAGGACACAGGGGTTGGAAGAAGTACTGCTAAAGACTTGGATCTCTTTTCTGGAGTGTGAGAAGTACCTGGATGAACTTCAATATTTGTACATTGCTTTTGGTTGCTTTGATTATGTTCTTTTAAACTGAACCATACAGGTGCTAGAGAAACAAAGAGGAATAATGTTAAATGTGTTCCTTCAGGAGCCTTTGGTCTAACAAGGGCGGTGTTTTCTCAAAGCCTTCCAGCTTGAGAAGCCCATGGCATAAGTGTGGCCAGAGGAATTTAGTGGGAACCCAAATGGGCTGTGAAAAAAACGGGCCCCCAAATGGGTCATGAAAACAGGGGCCAGATGAGGGGAAATAAGTTTCTTCTTTCACACGTGGGTAGATTGAAACAGAGCCCTTTGTGCAGATAAATGATCTGTTTCCCATCCTCAAAGTGCTCATGATGTCAATCACGCTGCTTCCTCCCAACCCCTCCTGCCGCCAGCCATACACCTCACCACACACTGTCCTGTCTTCTTAACAGCGTCAAGGCCAAGTGGTTCACCAGGCAATTTCCAAAGCATTGCTCTTGTAGCATGTTCCACTCGGCACACATGGCCGATAAACAGACACTATTTCCACTCTCTCTGTAAAATTGTTTGGCCATGAAAAAGGGAAACTAACAGACCATGACATTGTCTTTTTTATCACTGCATTTAGAGTGTAATAAGTGAGATCATATAATGACTTCTAAAGCCTCTGCTTGCATCACGTCAGTTCACAGGCCATTAGCAAAGCAAGTCACTAGGCCGAGCCCACCTCAGACAGGGGCTGGGGAGAGGAATCTTTGTGGACAAATAATGCAATCTACCAAGAGGGAAAAGTGTGGACTGTGGAGACTTGGACTATTATGAAGCCATTCTGAAAGAACCAGCCCAAAGCCGTGTGTTTTGTTTTTTTGTTTGTTTGTCTCGTTGTTGTTAATCCTCACCCAAGGATATTTTCCCATTGATTTTCAGAGACAGAAGAAGGGAGAAGGAGAGACACAGAGAGAGAAACATCGATGTGAGAGAGACACATCAATTAGTTGCCTCCCGCCCAGGGCTGTGGATCGAGCCTGCAACCAAGGTGCATGTCCTTGACCAGAATTGAAGCCAGGACCTTTCAGTCAGCGGGCCAATGCTCTATCCACTGAGCCAAGTCGGCTAGCAGGAGAACTGTGTGTTTTTACCAAAAAGACATTGCTAAGCCCCTGGCCTGTGCCAGACACTGAACTTGGTACAAAGGATACAATATATGAACAATGAAGGTGCAGTCCCTGGTGGCTAAAATATCACCAAATCACATGGTCCTTAAAAACAAAGAGGTGATTTAAATGGGTGCAAGAGAGGAATGTTTCCAATTCCTCCTTCACTGCTGGGTGGCAGCCACCAACACTTCAGGCCCCTCCAGGTGTCAGCTGCTTCCCAAGGCCAGGGAATCATGCCTAGAGGTGCCAAGTAAGGGCTCCCCACGAGATGCATGTGGCAATTAAGCCATCAGCCACTGTAGAAGGTTGTGCTTCTCTCCAACAGAACATGAATCAAATTACAGGGGAGGTTCCTGCCCCGCAGCCCTGCGCTGTTATCCATGCCAGAAATGCAGCAGTGATTTCTCTAAAGAGCGAATTGCCCATTTTAACAGAGCAAACGCGAAAATCTACGTATGGATTTGCCCAAGAGATGGGGCCTGGCCTGCTTCACCGAGCAGAACCCAATGCACAGAGCAGGGCCTGTGGATGTCCCAGGAGAAGCACATCGCAGCCCCGAATCCTTGGAGATGTGTCCCTTCATCGTGACCCTGAACTGAACAATTCCTTCCTCCTTCACCTTCCAGTATAACCCGATCCCTCAGGGAGCTGAGTGGGTCCTGAGGGCCTCCTTCCAGGGGAAGACCCCACCCGAGGTGTGCTCTCCCCTGGGCTTGAGGAGTAGCCAAGGGCTGCTGCTAGGAGGGGTGTGGAAGGAGCTTGGACCAAAGGCGGGAACGTCCAGACACATGCGAGCAGGTCCCCCTTTGTGTGGGATGCAGCTGAGAGTGAAGAGAAAGGGAATACGAGGGAGCTACAAGCAAGGAGTCAGTTGCCTTGGCGCCACCATGTTTGGGTTCAGAAATCCAAGGAATCCAAGAATTCTGACATTAAACTTGGCCTTTCCAGTGACTATAGAGATACATAGAAGGTAGAGCATTTTCTTTACAGTATGTTAGCTTGATTCATAATTTTGTATATTAGACTAATGGTTTGAGGGCCTCTATTTTTATTCTTTCTCCAACCCTCACAAGCGTCCAGCGTGGGCCTGTAATTATGCTAGGGACACAGAGGAGGAGGTCAGTGCGCACTTGGATGTCCCCTCAGGCATCTGTGATGAGAAATCACAGGAGCATCTCCCGAAGCAGCGGGCATTTTAGATCTGGCTTAACACTGGGTCGAATTTTAGCCAGCTGCCAGCTTATGATTAATCTTCCAGTGCTTTATCCAGCCCAAATCATATTTACTCGTTTACTTTTTATAAGCCTGGTTTTCCAACCCCAGAACTTCATCTGAAATATGCTGTGTACCTCATTCATTGATTTCAAATTTCCTATTCACCCAAAATGACACAAAATCACCAACATGATCAGCTTTTTATTAACAACCGGAGAAGAGGCAAATTGAAGCACAGATTTATCAGACGGGGCAAGCCTTTAGTCAAAGAACAAAGGATGAAAATGATCAGAGAGAGATTTCTGGGGATAAGGCAGGGAGGGGGCAAGTCTGGAGAAGGGCATACTGCAGGAGGAGGCCTAAGAATTTCAACAGAGCCCCTTTAAAAAAGCCTTATTTTATTTTGACTCAGAAAAGGCTTAAATATTGAATGTGCTAATTACTATGACCAAATATAAAGCTACCAAGAGTAAAAGCACCGATGACCTGAGATTAAGTGATTCTGGATGGGGACCCCAGGGAAGTATTGCCTAGGGCAGAGACACCTTTGCACCAAGTAAAAGCAAGACATGAACAACTGTTCCGTGACCATCTGTCTGTGAATCTTGCTGCTCAAGGTGTAGGCCTCAGCCCCGCAGCACTGGCATCAGCTGAGAGCCTATTAGAAATGCAGAGTCTCAGGCCCCACCTCAGACCAGCCAAATCAGAATCAGCCCCCTAACAAGAGCCACAGTGATTCCATACGCTTATAAAATGAGCAGGGCTGCCGTCAATCCTTTGAAGCACTTGTTTTTCAGCTCTGACTGCCTTGGACAGACAGTAAAAGTAAGATAGCCATTGGCTGGACCCACCCCTTCCACTTTCCCTCACCCGCTTGCCCCTAACCCTATACGTACCTTTACTGTACCTCTAACCCTATTGCCTAGGATCCTGGACCTCCAGGCAGCCAGGCAGAGGTACAGAGACCAGGGTTGGGGGGGTGGCTGGGGGGCGTGGGGGGAGAGGTGCTGTCCTGGCGGCTTTGTGAGCATCAGGCTCATCCCTGACTCTCCACCACAGGAATTGGCACTCCCATCATTATATCCTTTCTCATCCTAAAACACCTCCTCCCCATCCTCCCCACCACCACCACCACCACCACTGTAATGGCGAAATCTCACATGGCAGTTACCCAACAACTTCTAACAAAGCAGAAGAGATGACCAAAGCAGCAGTAATACTATCTAAAGATTCAGGTGCCTTGGCAAGTTTTAAGAAAGATGCCCTTGATTTGAGCTCAGTTCAAAAGTCCTTGGAACAGTAAAGAACGCCAGGTTTGCCACAGGGAGATTGTACTTGAAAAGGTGGAAGACATCTCTATTCTAAATCTCATTTAGCTCATGTTTAAGTTACCCTAGTTAATCCAGCCCTTGCAGGAAAGGCCACCCAATTTAACGTTTATAACATGTTTTCTATTATTTGCTTTATTCTAATTAAGAAATCTTTGTCGTGCCCTAGCTGGTTTGGCTCAGAGGATAGAATGCCGGCCTGTGGACTGAGGGCTCCCAGGTTCGATTCCCAGTAGGGGGCACGTAGGAGATAGCTAATCAATGATTCTCTCTCATCATTGATGTTTCTGTCCCTCTCCCCCTTTCCCTTCCTCTCTG
Source organism: Myotis davidii (assembly GCF_000327345.1). NCBI lineage: Eukaryota > Metazoa > Chordata > Mammalia > Chiroptera > Vespertilionidae > Myotis > Myotis davidii. The sequence goes on along the minus strand of NW_006286587.1, from coordinate 2,934,758 downwards.
AAATCAATAAAAATGTATTTAAAAAATAAATAAATCTTTGTCGTGTGTGTGTTGTGTTTTTTGTTTTATTTTTTATCATCAATTTTTATATTTTTGTGAAATCAATGGATTTCCAGAAATGGAACTCCCGTTTATAAAACTTTATGCCTCTGGGAAGTAAAGGTTTGATCTATGACGTGTTGGTTTGCAGCTGAGGTTCAGGAATTTAATTAACTCCTCAGTCGGGTGAATTGGATTTCCTCTCCTTGCCCAGAGCCAGACCCCTGTGCGAGTGAAGGCTCTGAAAATGAATAGTTCTCCCTGGGAACCCTGTGGGAAGCAGTGGGCCATTCGGGGAAACACCAAGGCCCTGGAGCCAGATTGCAAGTTCTAGAGTCTGAGGCCCCCTTTTTTTTTTTAACTTTAAATAACTTTTATTTTTCTATTACAGTTGACATACAATATTGTGTTAGTTTCAGGTGAATAACCCGGTGATTAGACATTATATAACTTACTAAGTGATCACCCCAATCGCCTTTTTAGTAGCGGTGTCTTCCCTCTCTTTCATTATTCCTAAAATGAAGATATTGGTCAATGCAGTTACAGAGTAATGAGATTATTGATGTGTTCATCACAGTGCCAGGCACTTAAAAAATGTACAGTAAATATGAGCTATTAGCGACCCCTTCCCCGAGGGTCAAAAGCCATGTGTAAAAGAGAAAATGGAGGTTTCCCCCTGCCAGGCACAACCCTGTACTAATACTCCTTCATTCATAGAACTGAAATCCTGCATCACAGGTCTTCATTCATAGAACTGAAATCCTGCATCACAGGTCTTGACAAAGTAGGACCCCTAACCTTGTTCTTCCCTAGAAGTGACCAGTGGCAGAAGGCCTCCAGGTGTCCCTTGGCCAAACCAAACATCTAGGCTGCCACTTGTCCTTTGAGGTCATGCAAGTGCCTTCCAGGATCACAGGACATTTAATAGCCTTCTGGACAGAGGAGCTGTGGCTTCCCTGGATAGGGCCTCGGGACAAGGAACTCCATGGCTTTTGGCAGGAAGCAAACAAGGCCTTTCCCCCATGGCTGGGCCAACACGCATCTCACCATCAAATGCCCCGAGGGCACCTGAATTCTAAAACGTCTGCCCATAGTTGCTGGGCTGTTGATCTCAAGGAGGAAGGATCCTCAGTGGCTCCTTGCGGTGGACTCCACATGAATCCTATGGCATCCAGGCATCTGGGCTTCATTCTCCACTGACTCCACGGAGGCACCAAGCACCCTGGGAAGCAGTAAGGGAGCCTTTGGGGAGCTGGAGTGTTCCATTTCTCAATCTGGGTGGTGATCACACGTGTGAATCCATTTGCAAAACCATTTATTGAGCTCTGTATTTAAGAAGTGTGCCCTTCATCCACTGTACTATACATATGTTAATATACTCAAACTAAAAAATTTAAAGACCTAGAAAAACTGTGAAAAATCACCAGGCTGCATAAAAACACCTGAAACAAGTGCAGACCATCAGAAAGGGGAAATTACCTTCTGCTTCAGAAGTCTGAGTGCTAATCAGAGAGACTCAAAGCTTTGCTTTCTGTTTTATTTCTGATTTTCATGGATTTGGTTTTCAACTTTAATTGAAGCCAACGGCAAAGTTAAAAGCAAAGAGAGGTGAGCTCATTTCTTCGCTAACAGTTCCAATGAGACACTGAAAACGGTTCCTCTCCATTCTTGAGTAATTCCCACCAAATTACTTCACGAGGGGCCTTGGAATCATAGCCTGCAGGAGTTCGGATGAACTCAGAGTTGGAAATCATTAGACCTTAACAGCTACTTAAGCATTTGCTGTTAGAAATCCTTTGCCCCAGACACAAATGGTGGGATATAAATTATTGATGGGCCCAATTAGGGACGTAATTGGGATAATCTGGCTGGTTGCCATAACACTAATGCATCTGAAGTTTGCATGTTTCAGTTAAACTTTTTTCTGCTTTCTGTTACATTTCCTAATATCCTAATCTGCTCTCTAGAGGTCTTTGAATAATGTTCAGGATCCTTTCAAAAATGTGTACAAGATTCAGCTTTAGTAAGGGGTCATTGCCTATCAAAGAGTTATTTCTATTGCTTCTTCATGTTCCCACAAGTATTAGCAAAAGCACTGAACTCAAATCACTTAAGAAGAAATGGCTTTGATGTGTTTATGGAGCCTCCTTCCTCCTCCCATGTCAGGATATCTCATGTCCCTTTCTCTGTCCTCATGGACAGTCTTCCTGCTGTGAACTTTGTGAGATGCCCCAGTCCCCTGCAAGGACACCCCTGGAATTAAATGAGCTGGGCTAGGTTTGGGGTTTATGCACCAAATTGTCCCTACGACAAAGTGAACTTTCTTAATCCTTCAAGTAATTTGGTCCTGCCCATTTAAAACTCAAGCGCCACCCTAACCGGTTTGACTCAGTGGATAGAGCATTGGCCTGCAGACTGAAAGGTCCCAGGTTCAATTCCGGTCAAGGGCATGTACCTTGGTTGCGGGCACATCCCCAGTAGGAGGTGTGCAGGAGGCAGCTGATTGATGTTTCTCTCATCAATGTTTCTAGCTCTCTATCCCTCTCCCTTCCCCTCTGTAAAATCAATTTAAAAATAAATAAATAAATAAATAAATAAATAAAACTCAAGCCCCTTCATTTTTCTAATGCTCAGTCCCACATTGACAAACTCAGTGGTTCCATGCTGACCTCAGCCGCTGGCACACATGTAGGTTTCATGGTCACCACTCAGCCGTATCTCTCTTTACCTGGACTCCTTTCTCCCACGCATTCCCGATAACCCCTGTTACCTGTCTGGTTGGCTTCACCAGAATGCCCAGGCTCTGCAGGGTCCAGAGTCACTTAAGAGTGACCATGTCTGTGCTAAAGGCCCGGGAAAAGCGTGTTGACCTCTCACATAGCACCCCACAAGGGGGTCATTTCCTTGATGCGGCTGCCAGTTCAGAAATTTGATCTCATTGTCTCAGACTCAGGAAGGGGACTCATGCCTACATAGTCAGAGAAGCTGACCTCTCAGGGCAGAACACCACCACGTTCACTTGGTCTTTGCAGCCTAGCAACATGGGAAGCCCGAATGCCTCCTGGGGAGCTTGGGCCTAGAGCAAGGAGCTTGGTCTGGATAACAGGAAAGCTGGGAGGGCCTTCGCAGCTGTCTCTGGAAGAGAATCCTGGGAATGACTGGTACAGGTCTTCTATGGATAGTGCCAGTCCTTGTCCCTGGAGCTCTGTTTTTTTCCATGCTCTCATCTCTATCCAAATTCTTCAACCCAGGCTGGTTAATACACTTGTGCTTTAGAAGTGTTAATAACATTGTGGTTCTTAACTTGGCCCGAGGTCGTATAAGTAGGGAGTGATAGCGCTCGATAGGCAGATAGGGCCCTATCTAGACATATGCAGGAGCCCTATCCGTATATTGCAGTGGGTGCTGTGATTACTGCCCAGAATCCACCACAGAATCAAGGCACTTAATCCCCAAGCTGCTGAAGTGTTCACTGCTGAGGGCTCACAGCTCGGTCCCTCCCTGGGAAACTGCTTTGCCCAAGGTCATACTCCCTCCCTAGGGATCTCAAGCAACCAATGACTGGTCCAAGCAGAAGTATAAAAGCCCTACCCCGAATCTCAACTTGTACTGAAGGGCCTTCTGGCTCCAGAGCCAGCCATGAGCTTGGCTGAGGCCTTTATTACGGCTGTGTTTCTAGCCAATTGCTCCACCCTGTCCTCTTCACTCCTTGATAGGCGTCTATCTTCCAGCACACAAATTCCTGTCTTGGTGTCTGCTTCCTGAAAAACATGACCTAAGGTAACTGTCATTCTGATTCCAAGCCTAATGGACTGTAAGTTGACTGTTCTATGCCCTCACTTGATCAGCATGTGTGCATTTAGAAACCGTTGTTAGAAACTGTTGTTCCCTCTTTTCATACTCGCTGGAGGGCACTCCTCAATGTTGGTTCCTGCATATGTCTAGGAGCCCTTTCTGTATATCAAGTGCTAACACTCCTACTTATATGACCTTGAGCCAAGTTATTAACTTCTCTGTACTTCAGATTCCACATCTGTAGGATGGCGTTCAAAAGAACTTCCTCAATCAAACACAGTTTTGAATGAGGTAGTAACAAGGAACACATGCTAGCAGACATGTGATACGTAGTGAATGTGTTTGTCAAATAAGTGAATGAATGAATAGTATTAATGGTGTTAACCAGATAAGACAGCCAATTCTCCTTGTGGGACTGTAATCAAAAGGCTTGAGACTCAACTTGCTCTTAAACGTCTATTGATTCACTCACTCATCCATTCATTAATTCAGTCACTCATTCACTTAACAAATATTATTTGAGCACGATGCTTGATGAATCACATAAGCAAAATACAATTCCTATTCTCAAATATAACTGGGAAACAGTAGCCATACATTCTTAAAACATTTTAAAGTTTACCAAATGTTTTATATCTATTATCTCATTAATCTTTATAACAACTTGACGAGGTCAGTACTATTATTTATATTTTCAGGTGCAGTTAAATAATTCTCTCAAGACCTTGCAGGAAGAGGTTGTATCCGGAATCCATTGTTTGGAGTATAAGCCCATGAGACTTTCTATGACCAGACTCCAGACAAACAGATGTAAAAAATCAAAGAGTGTATAGTTAAGTGCCAAGTGATTGAGCCAAAAAACATTGCAGGCAGGCTGACAATAAGTGGTGAGGGATTTCATCATTTGCTCTGCTTTCCTGCCGTGGCTATGGTGGAAACCACCTATTTGAGATGCCTATCTCCCTGCAGTGCCCACACTTCCCTTTCCCAATAACCAAGATGAACTCTGGAATATGGATTCATTTTTTAAAATTAATACAACCCCATACTTTTAGCTTTTCCCACAAATTAACCTAGCATTCTATGCAATAGCCCTGGATAATAATAAAAGGTGAAGGCCAAAAGATGAAAGCTTTTAATAAGGTCAAAGATGGTTTCAGTGGAGTCTTTGATAGGAGGTGGTGATTACAGAATAAAATGTTTGAAGTTGTCATTCCAGAAGTCATGATGCAGGGTTTGACCCTAGCAATGGATGTCCACGTTGAAATGGAGAAGTCTTTGGGGTGATTAGGTCAAGAAAAGGAGGATCCAGGGTGGTAGAGGATTCATTCATACGGGAGTGGAAATCATCCATAACAAAGGGAGACCAGGAAAACAAAACTCAACTTCTTTGGTAAATGAGAGAAAGTAAAAAGGATGTTAGTGAATTATAACAATGAGGAAGAGGTGAGAGAAAAATGAGTGATCCTCAAAGAAACAAGAACTTTCCAGAATAAATTGTTGGTATGTGGAAATGGGAATGGAGAAGAACAACAATTTCACATCCTGGCCCTGAAGAACTAGTGCTGTGTGAGGGAAAAATAAGAAATAAAACCCAGCCTTCACTTGAGAGGAG
>NW_006286587.1:2916470-2929265 GCF_000327345.1 Myotis davidii | reverse complement strand
TCGGGGAGAGCCTATTTAAGTCCAGAAAGAAGTAATGGTTTGAGATGGTCTTGATGACAGAAAACTTTGCTGACATACTGCCGGGGTTCTTGTTCCAGCATCTAGACAGGTTCAGCGATCTGGAGAAGGGCTGTGTGTAACTTAATAAACAGTCCAGAAATGAAACATAACTTTGAAAGGCATTATAGGGAGTCAGAGGAGCCTAGCTAAAGAAACTAAGATCTCCTTGTCTCAGGACCCCTTGCTTTTTATTAACACAATTTTTCCTAAGGCAAGGTGGAGATATACACATCAAAGGGTCAGGTTTCATATACAGTCCATTGTGAGTGGAAGAATTTGCCTACGGCTGTTCAGGTGTTTGGCCAGTAGGAGGCAATAACATGTAGATTAAGATGGAGCTGTCTGGCAGCAATCAATCAATTTATGCATGCCTTTCAGGTTTTGAAAAATGCCATCAGCCATTCCCAGTAGGCGATAACATATGTGACTCAGCCCTTGTTGAATCCCCAAGTTCCATCAACCTTTCGATGAAACTCTTGCAATATGACATGCTGGAATTGGCTTCTGGCAGCATACCAGAGGACAGAGGAAGGCTTTGGGAAAGGGAGGAGGTTTGGGTGATTGGTCCATATTAGGGAACAGACTCAGCAACAGTACCCGGATGAGTCTGAGTGATGGTAGTACTGCTGAGATATGACTCGCCCTGAAGCCCAGATGCATTGAGGTTCCTCCATCTGAATGTCCTATGCACATCTGAACATCCTCAAACACATCTTTGTCCTCTTCCTCCTCTCTTCCCCACCCAATTTGCTCTTCCATCTCAGTCAATGGCATGCCATTCATCCAGTACCAAAATCTGAAAAATGGGAATCATCCATCACAGATTTATCTTTCTTTCCCCCTAATAGGTCACCAACTCTTATTGCTTTAACCTCTTGAGTATTTATTGAATATGGTCCCTCCTCTCCATCCCTGCTACACGTTCTCTAGTCATTTCCTGTCCAGATGATTAGTTGCCTCCAGCTTTGCCTATCTCAAACTCCTCCTGCACTGTTGCCAGGGTGACCCAATGAAAACTCGAATCTGACCCATTACTACTGCCTTTAAAAGTCCGCTGGCTCTTTGAAGGAAGATGCCAAGGACCCTCGGACAGCACACACAAGGACTCCATGACCTGAACTCACTCACCTCTCCAATCTCATTTCCATTAATTCTCCAATTTGCACTGTCTTATCTAGAAATATCAAATTGTTTGAGATTTCCCAAAACACCATGCAGTTCCCCACTCCAGACTTTGTCCATGCTCTTCCAATAGTCTATGTGGGAGCTGGCTTTTTTAGATATGAAGAGTAAAGACATACTAGCTTGCCTTGGGAAAGGTGTTATTGTCTATTAGAATGGAATTTACATGGAATGGCATGTCCTCATGGCAGGACTGGAACTGGGACACTGCCTGGCCTTGTGGAGACCAAAATGTGGTTCAGGAACTGAAATGCCATTTGGATACTCCTGTACTATTTTGTTCCTCTCTAGCTGGCTAAACGTACCCATAGCTTTCTACCTGGGTGTTTCACCATTACAATCATTCCATCCCAATCTGTCTGCATTTTGTCTTTTGCTGACACTAAGTGCTCGGCCCCTTCCCTCTGCTTTATGGTTCCTACTGCCTCATGGCTCCTGCTTCCTGTCTCCTTTTCTCTGCATGGCTTTCTGCTTCTGCTCCATGCTGTCAACTGCTCATTACCTCTCCCCATAAGATTAAAATTCCCCCCAAAAAGGCTCTGATGAGTTGAACCAGTCAGGATCTAGTGTGGGCTTTCAGGGGGGTTGAGAAATTTGGAGGATGGTAAAGGAAAAAGATATGAGTACAAGAGGCAGTAATACACATAGAGCTTTACTGGCAGGTCATGGGTATGTTTGCATGAGAGCACAAGTCCCTTATGTCATGAGACTGTCCAGAGGCTTATGGCTCAGGGACCGCCATCTAGATCAGCGGTTCTCAACCTGTGATTCGCGACACCTTTGGCGGTCGAACGACCCTTTCACAGGGGTTGCCTAAGACCATCCTGCATATCAGATATTTACATTACGATTCATAACAGTAGCAACATTACAGTTATGAAGTAGCAACGAAAGTAATTTTATGGTTGAGTCACAACATGAGGAACTCTATTTAAAGGGCCAGAAGGTTGAGAACCACTGATCTAGATAGAGAGGAGGGTAAGGAAAGTTTCAAGGGAGAGGGGGATTGCCGAGGTGCCTTACTTGTCTGGGTGATGTCACTCAGCAGCACAGTGGGAGTCTCTGAGTCAGAGAGCTCTGAGGGGCAGGAGCAGCTTGGGGTCTTACAGCCCTAAGGCTCTGTCTTATCAATGGCCAGCAGATGCTGGTTGTAGTTTCACAGGGTATGCAAAGCAGGAGAGCTAAACATCTGCTTGTTTGGCTATTTTAAAAATAATTGGATATGTAAAATTTCGAGTTTAGTGCCTGTGGGCTTTTGAGCTAAGGAGTCTCAGCCTGCTGTGAAGACATAAACAATCTGAGGGTTAATACACAGAGGCCATCTCTGGCTCATTATATGACAGAGCTGCTTTCACGCCAGGCCTCTCCCATGTCTCTGGTCAGCCTGTAGCATGGTTGCCCTTTGGTCTCGTGCCCAGTGCTGCTCTAATCAACTGAGATCGGAGTGGGAGAGCTGATGTCCTGGATGTGGCATCTATACTTAAGCAGCCACTCAAAAAGCAGTTACAAGCTTGACAGACCCCAGACTCTTTGCTCTGAAATCCCTGAAGGCTTTGTATTCCTTATGATCTTTGCCTGTTCTGTTCACTCATGAACAAAGTCAGATGCCACCTCTTACATCTGCCTTTTCCCCTGACATCTGCCCACCATTGCTCCCCGCCCCCCCATGCCCAAGTCTCCACAGCAGTCTATGCATGTTGCTGTCGGATGTCTTACCTGTCATTTAGATAGGATTTTTTTTTTACATCTTTTCATCTCATCTATGAAACTGCAAAGTATGAACTGTCTGAGTCACTTCAATGTCCCCAGGACATCTCAGAGTTCCCGGTACAAAGAAACTCAGTAAATAGCTGCTAAACAAATTGTTTCTAGAAAAGATGAAGAAGGCTCCACAGAGGAAGTGATGGCTGAACAGTGCTTTGGAGGATGTGTAGGAGTGGTGTGGGAGATGAAATGGTGAGTTTCGGGGAAAGAGAGGACAGCCTGGAGAAAACCCCAGAGGCATGAAGCATGACATGATTGAGGAGCTGTAAGTGCGAAGTGGCTTGGGGACGGGGAAGGGAATGGGGGTGGAGGTGGATGGTCACCAGAGGCTTCCACGGGTACTCTCATCTGGGTGGACTGAGCCCAGACCTTTGGTTTTGGCAGCACCTTAGACTGATTAATCCCAGGCAGGCTGAATTGCGCTAACAAAACTAATTTAGCGAAAAGGTGTAAAATCAGAATACCAATTTCTTAATTAACAACAAGAAGTATAAATGCCACTTAGAACAGAATGCTTCAACATGACCAGTACATTCCCTCCTTATAGATGAATTCACATGTGAAGCCAATTTATAAACAGAATAATTTTGGTGAAGATGAGATTGGGGCGAGGCGGTTGTGATTTGAATGCTTAATGACATCAGGCTCTGTTCAGGGACCCAGCAGGAAACAGATGGCACACTCAAATTGGGTAACTTGGGGCACAGAGCAGTACCACGGCTACTACCTGCAGGCCAGACAGAATGAGGGAGGGGAGTGGCAAAGCCAGTGCAGAAACTGTAGCCTTATGCCAGGTCCGTGAGCATGGGGTGAAGCTGGAGGAATCAATAATCCAACCTCACTCTCCTCTCTCCCTCTGATCTCCTGACTATATTCTCTATTATCTAACCCCAAGGTGTAGTCAGAGGGCAAGGGAACCCATGGATCCGGTCCATTCAGGCCAGCCTCCCAAGGCCACAGCTGGGTAGAGAAGCCAACTGAAAATAACCAGAACATCCTATTTACCCACAGAGATGCATCTGTGACAAGTAGGCATTCTGAGCAATGTTCTTTGTCACAAACTCAATTTCCTATCATCTGCAGATGGTACCTCCCCACCTCTTGTGAATAACATGTTTTCTTCCTAAACTTTCTTTAAACATGGACATGACCTGCACCTGCCTGGGTTTGGCCTGGCTAATATAGACAGGTTTTGTTTATTCTTGCTGTTTCTGATCCTAGAAAAATGCTTTATCTTTAAAGACCTTTTCATATACATCATTCTCATCTATTATGGGTTGATGATTATTGTGTAAGTGTCAGAGTTCTGGAGTACCTTGCTGCACCTGCTCCCGCTCTAATGACCTTAAATTAAATTATATAGGCATTGGGGATGGGAGCTGTTAATGGCAGCCACTGAGTAGCAAGTTACTTGAGAGAAGCCAGTTAGAAAATGATTGCAGTGGTGATGGGACTGGAAAGAGAAAGGTGGTTTTAAAAGCTATTTAAGAAACAGGGGTCCTAGCTGGTTTGGCTCAGTGGATAGAGCGCCGGCCATCAGACTCAAGGGTCCCAGGTTCTATTCTGGTCAAGGGCACATGTCTGGGCTATGCGCTCGGTCCCCAGTAGGGAGCATGAAGGAAGCAGCCAATCAATGATTCTCTCTCATGACTAATGTTTCCATCTCTCTCCCTCTTCTTTCCTCTCTGAAATCAATAAAAATATATTTTAAAAAAAGAAAGAAACAGGGCTGTCAGGACTGAGAAGCATAAGAGGGAGAACAGGATGTCTAGAAGAAAATGATTTTTGTTATGGAGGGCAAAGTTTGAGAGGCCAGAAGGACAACCCAAAAGAACCTTCTCAAAAGTGGTTCTTATTCATTGTTCAGATTCTGTTTCCAAAATCTCTTGTGAGTGCAAGTTCAAAGTTAACCTTTCAGCACCATGCCTGGGGACAGCTCCGGGTTCTCATTGAGTCTCCCCCTGACAGTCAAGGTGCTGGACAACTCTTTGGGGGACCTTATCCATGTCCTTGAGGTACTTGTTCAACTGCACTGATTTATACAGCTTATCGTTCCTTTTTATCTGAAAAAATTACCTGTGCAAAATTATCCTGGATGTCCTATGATTATCCAAATATGCCAACGAAGGTCCATTGGAAACTGGGAATTTTATAATTTCCACATATGTGAGTATGTGATTCTCACTAGGCAGGCTCCAAAGAAGGGTCAGATATGTTCTTCATCTTCATGGAGCCTGCTACAATCTGATTGGATGGACAAGACATGTACACACTGAAGTTATAATTATATTAAGCAACACTGGCATTCTGAGGAGAGAGAGACCACCTTCAGGATGGCTTGAAAGAAGATGCTTGTAAGACACGCAGAATTTAGTTATGCTGGGAAGGGATTGAAGGGCACTCCAGATAAAAGGAATGGCCTTAGCAAAAGCATGGAAAGAGAGATGTCCCATGTGTTGAGATATAGGAAGGTGGGGGTGTCAGTGAGTAGGCATCTATAATTAGATCATTGAGTAGATATGGTAACTATAGGAATCAAAACTTAAGGATGCCCATGGACTTTGGTTTCTCCAACCCTAAATCTCGTTCCAAGAAAAAAAAACACAATAAGCCTAGTACTGAAAGAGCTTAAGACAGAGATTTTGAGATCACTTTATTCATTGTTAAAAATATTATGAGGACTTGTTATGAAAAAGACTCCATGTACACAAAAATAAATGTAATTGAGTACTGCCAGAAGCCAATTCTAGCATATCATAATTTCAAGAGTTTCATCAAAAGGTTGGTGGAACTTGGGGACTCAACAAGGGCTGAGTCACATATGTTGTCACCTGTTGGGAATGGTTGGTGGCATTTCCCCACCCCTGAAAAGGGGTGATTGTTTGCTGCCAGACAGCTCAGGGCATCTTAAACTACATGTTATTGCCTCCTACTGGCCGAACACCTGAACAGCCGCAGGCAAATTCTTCTATTCTGACAATGGACTCTGTATACGAAACCTTGACCCTTTGAACTGTATATCTCTGCCTTGCCTCAGGACAATTTGTGTTAATAAAAAGCATGGGGTCCTGAGAGGAGGAGACCTTAGCTCAGCCATGGGCAAACTACGGCCCGCGGGCTGGATCTGGCCCGTTTGAAATGAATAAAACTAAAAAAAAAAAAAAAAAAAAAAAGACCGTACCCTTTTATGTAATGATGTATACTTTGAATTTATATTAATTCACACAAACACTCCATCCATGCTTTTGTTCCGGCCCTCCGGTCCAGTTTAAGAACCCATTGTGTCCCTCGAGTCAAAAAGTTTGCCCACCCCTGCCTTAGCTCCCTTTAGCTAAGCTCCTCTGACCCCCAAATGCCTTTCAAAATTATGCTTTGTCTCTGGACTCCTCTTTAAGTTACACACAGCCTTCTCCAGATTGCTGAACCCTTCTAATGCCAGAACAAGAACCCCGACAGAGTACCTGTGTATGTTTTAATCCACTTGATTTCCAAAATACCTTTGTAAGGTAGACAGAAAGTAGAAGATGTTTACAAGGTCTAGAGAAGAAAGCTAACCACAGAGAGTTCAGATGGCTTGACTAAGTTCATGAGGTTATTTAGGGACAAAGTCAATATCATCATCTGCCCCCCCCCCCCCCCCCGCCACAAGGGTAGATTTACCCCAAAATTCACAAGCAATCCCAAACCTTTCTAAAGAGTAGTGGACAACAAAGAGAGTAAAAAATGGTGTCTACTGAACATCAATAGGTCACCAATAAGTGCCTATTCTGCTAGGAGGTATGGAATTCAGCTGTAAAGGAGCCATGGTCCTGACACCATAGAGTTTTGCTTAGACTTTAGCCTAACTTAGGACTCTGTCTTAATTGTTGATCCATACAGTGTTAGACTCTTGCAAAAGCTGACACATGTGTTCTACATGGTGGGAGTGCTGGGATGTGGGACAGTCACAGAAGCTGACGCCCACCTCTTTCCTGCTAGGCAATTTGCAATAAGCCAGTTTGGAAAGACCTCCCCAGAGGAGGTCTCAAACCTTACACTCTAATTGGCTTGATCCACCATGTAGACATCTCAAGAGATCTGGTCCCAAGTGAATTGATGTCATGTTTAAAGAAGGTTGGACATAGGGGATTCCCTTCTTTTAGGTCTAGAGTCAGTTGGTGATTATGCAGGAGATGTAATTGATCCCTCAGGATTCTCCATGCTTTTATAACTCAGTCCTATTTTCCACTGCTTGATTTTTTAGCCACTTAATCAGTACAATCACTTAAGAGTAGTCAAGGTTAGTAAAGGGAAGGAAGCCATGTGATCCATTTCAGCACAAGTTTTGGCAGCACCACCACCAAATCCTTTTCATCACAAGGCATAGGCAGACCTGTTTGCTACATGATTTCTTAAAAATATTCTTAGTCGGGGAAAATATTAAGGCAGAAGTCATGCCTTATCATCTTGCTTACTCCAGAACCAATATCTTGCTTCATTAGTCAGTAAATATTTAATTTTTATTAAACTTCAACTGAGAATAGCTTTCCCATTGATTATTTTAGAGAGTGGAAAGAAGTAGGAGGGAGGGAGAGAGAGAGAGAGAGGTGAGATAGATACATGGACTGGTTACCTCCTGAATGTACCTCCATCAGGGCCAGGGATCGAACCTTGACCGGGAATCAAACCTCTGTGAGGGCTGACACTCTCTCTATCCCCTGAGGAACACTGGCCAGGGCTTGTCAATAAAAATTTTTTAATAATAATGACAAAATGATGAGGATACCTAGTCAGAATTGTATGAGCAAATTACAGGATTTAGGAATCAGCAATCTGATATCTAATCTACCACTTCAAATTTAAAAGACTCTTTCTATTGACTCTGCCTATATATTTGTCAAAATAAACCCATACTCCTATTTCTCAATATATTTTTCTACATACACATGCCTCCTTGAATAATTGTATTATTTACGTAAGTGTCTCATTAGATTAACTATGTAAACTTCCTAAGTCTTATGTTTTCCTTAAATATATTTTATCCTGAAAGGACAAAGCAGAAACGAACTCTCCTCCACTTTATCTTGTAGGGCTGGGCCCTCAGCCTAAACCCCCTCCCCTTTCTGAGAGTGACCACAGAAATGCCAGTAATATCCTAACTCCCCCAGCCACCACCTGAGTGGACCAATGAAGCTCCAGGAACGCAGCTAAGGTCCTAATAAGGCTATAGTGGGGGACGGCTCAAACTTCAGAATGTGTTGGTCACTTCCTGACCTTTGTGCTGAAAAACCCTGACCAGAGTGACCAATCTCTGTAACTCATGTCACTTACCTAAGCCCACCCAAATGACTAGCCCTATATAACCTTTGTTCTCTTGGGACTCGGGGCTCTCTCTTGCATCCAGTAATGGAGGCAGAGGGGGACCAAGCCTGGGCTTGAATTAAAGACTCTATGCTTTTGCATCAGACTCGGCTCCTTAGTGGTCTGTCTTGGGGGATTTTGAAATCTGGGCATAACACTCCCACCATGGATATGATTAGAGAAAATGTTATGCAGACACAGAGAATCCTAGGACTAGAATGGATCTCTAGTCTCAGCTTCTATTTTCAATAAGTTACCTAGTTAAGAATTCTAAGATGATTTTTAAGAAATTTCCCCTACGATTTTTAACAAACCTTTATCTGTCCTGGACGTGGAGACAGTAAATTGGGTCAATATATTAGTACTGAGCTTAGGGACCTCTAAAGTCCTTTTCTTCAGCCTGCTGTCCCATTACCAACTCATGTGATCCCATACACAAGATAGATTTGTTTTCATAAGCATCTTCAAGAGTTGCAGGGTCCTTTTGCGGAAGTCCAGACAGGTTGCATTATCTGAGTTCTCCCAGCAACCTAGTTATTAGAACTCAATTAAAAATGAAAGCCTAGTAAGAGTGACTAAGGACCCAACTTGTTCATATTCTCTGTTCGTGGTTTTATTGTGGCTCAGAGCAGGGGGCTGGAGCTCAAGGAGAGGAGGTTACTGGTAGAATAAAGTCACTAAATGCTGGCTTTCTGCCCAACAACTCCATATTGCCTGTAGACTCAGGGTGTGAATTATTTTTTTTTGAAAGAGTAGTGTGAATAGATCAACCAGTAGATGACTGGTATTTTGTTTTGTTTTGAGTTACGAGCAAAAAGTTTTCTCTCAGCTGGCCCCAAGGCTGGAAAATCTGGAAGAATGGTTACAGCATTGGTTTTTATCCTTGGCCGTGTATTAGATTCACTTGGAGAAGTCTTTAAATCCCCTGTGCCCAGCCTGCCTCCCAGACCCATTAATCAGGATCTCTGGGGGTGGGGCCAGGCATTAGTATTTTTTAAGGCCTCCCAAGAGATTCAAAATGCACAGCCAAATTTGAAAACCACTGTCCAAAAAGCTACTGATTCCTGGGTCCCATCACAAGCATCCAGATGCAAAAGATCTGGAGTCCAGCCTGGGCACTAGGATTCCTGTGAGCTCCCCAGGTGATTTCAGTGGGGTAGCCAGGCTTAGAGATGAGGGAGCAATGCCCTGTCTGTATAAAGTAGAAGACGTTCTATATGTAGTGAAAACCCCTTCTCGTCTATCTTATTCACCACCCTCTCTCCCAGCCAGGGGAAAATGTCTATGCATTAGGAAGGCGTAATCTTGCACAGGGCATTTCCTTATCAAGCTCCTGAGAGAGGACTTCGTAATGTAATGGGGGAGGTGGGTAGATAACTCTACTATGCACACCTGCTAAGGTTTTCCAACAAGAAGCTGCCTCTAGCAATGTAGGCTATATATGAGTTTTAGGCTCTCAGGAAAAAGGGAAAGGTTTCTACCTGGAGTGGAGGTGACACACACCTCACAACCTCTCCTTCCCACCTCGGGACTTTGAGTTCCTGGCAGAGACCAGGTCCCTCTGATTCACATCAGGGGCCACCAGAAGCTGCAGAATTAGTAAGACCCACGTTGGAGTAGGAACTTAATGGTTCTTTATACTGGAAGGGAGAGACGAGTTTGAATCTTGGGGAAGGATGAAAAGATAGAGACGGTGGAAGAGAGAGGAACTGCCAAAAGAAAGGGTCGATCGCGGTTGGGCACCTGAGAATCAAGAAGCCAGGCGGGTGATCAACGTGGTGGCATGTCATTATTTAAATTGCTCCAAACTCTGTTACTCACAGGAGAGTCACAACCGAAGAACCACAAGGGTGACATTTGGGACAAGTCTTTTAGGCTCCTTCCTTTCTGAACAGACTCGAAGCCCTGGAGACACAGTGAGCAAAGGAACATGTTTGAGCCAGTCCTTGGGCATCAGAAAGCAGCCGGACTTCACACGGGGGAGAAAGAAAACCTGACATGATTATAGTCACTGTTTCTTCCCAAACTGCCGAGCTTATGAGGCCAAACGGAACAAAATTTCATCTTCTAATACCCCAAACGCCTATTTTCAAACATAGAGTGAAAGTGTGATTCTTGAGTGTGAAAATGCATCTTTGTGTTCTCTCTGAGAGAGCATGTGGGCCAGGGGAGGCCTCTCATACAAGCCCCTTATCCCTGTCCTGCTCAGCCAGCTGGCTTGGCCTTGGGCCCAGGTGGCATTCTAGGTGGGCAGGGCCTCCGTCTCTAGGATGCCGAGATGGTGATGGGGCAAAGAAGATTGAGAGAGGTGGCTGGCATAAGAGAGTTGTGCCATTACTGACTTTAAATTATGCTCTTATCCTGGGATTTCTTTATTGGCTCTGATTCAAAGCCAGTGGTCTGCCAGCA
Source organism: Myotis davidii (assembly GCF_000327345.1). Taxonomy (NCBI): domain Eukaryota; kingdom Metazoa; phylum Chordata; class Mammalia; order Chiroptera; family Vespertilionidae; genus Myotis; species Myotis davidii. The sequence continues at coordinate 2,918,510 of NW_006286587.1, read as the reverse complement.
CCCTGGTGTCGAAGATACCCATCACTCCAACTCTTCTACTTCTCACCTGCTCTCCCCAGCATTGCTCATTAGGCAGCATGATCTTCAGGGCTTCCCGTCCCCTTTGGATTAGCTTGTTATCTGCTTTTGAAGCTAAGCCCTCATTAATGAATTCCCGGATGGGAGAATACGCCCAGCCATTGCCTATAATCCATCCCTCGGGGATCCTTTGCTTCCCATCAGAAAAAGGGCAGACGTTTGGCTGCTGTTCAGCCGAGGGCTTTACAATTCCAGTTTGATAAAGCCTTGGAGAGTCTCTCTCTCTCTCTCTCTCTCTCTCTCGGAACCCACTTCCTCAATCGCAAGCGTTTCAGGGCTAATTATACTGGCTTAATGCACCTGGCTTCCTCTTACACTTAAAACTTCAATGGAAGAGAAAATATTCTGATTGATCGGCATTTATTGGAGAGCCAGGGAACCAGTGGTGGGTGCATAGTCGGTTTCATGGCACACGCTAGGTCAGAGGGAGCAGTAATCACCTTCGCCCAGGGAGAGCTTTCTATCCTCCTAGTGCTAGCAGGTCACAAAGCATCCTGAGAATCTAGGTGCTGAGGCATCAGCGGACTCTGGCTGTTTTCTGAAGGTTTAGTGTGTGTTAACACAAGAATAGATTGCAAGCTGGTGTATCTCCGTGGGAGGCCGGAGAGAGCAGTGGTTAAGAGACAGGCAGCCCTGGGTTCCAATCCTATCTCCATCACTGACTGTATAGGATTCAAGAGAAAGTAATTATTCTCCCCAAGTTTTCGTTTCTTCAGCTATAAAGTGAGGTAGTCTTACCTAGTGCATACAGCAGTTCTCAACGTTAGCCTGCACTAGAGCCACCTGGGCCTCACTCCCAGGGATACTGACATGACTGGTATGGGCTGCATCGGAGGATTAGAAGGCTTTACAAGCCCCCTCCCCCCCCCCAAAACACACACACCACCACCACCTCCACCACCACCACCAGGCACAGTCAGGAGTGAGAAGCTCTGTCATGTGGGTTTATTGTGAGGCTGAATCAAGGCAGTGCACAGAAAGCATTGTTTTGTGTGATCGGACTATAAAATAAAGCTCAGCCCGGTTGGGTGAGCCCGAGTGGGGGCGGTGAAGGATTGAAAAAGGACAAGAGAAGAAAGCTGGGTCTCGGTGGGACAATGCCCTCTCTGATGGAGAGAGACAGCACCACGGCCTACAAGCCGTGTCTTTATTTTATAGCAGGATTCCAGGAGGCAAAGTAAGGGCGTGGTCACGATGTTTACAACATTCTCCTGGGTTTCGATCCTACTCAACTACATGCACCTGAACTCTATCAAGCCCACATCACTCAGGCACGTGGGGCCACGTGTTCAGACCATAGGTTCAAGCTTACAACTACAGCTGTTGGCTATAATTGTGCTGGGAGGGCCCTGCCCTCCAAGCTGGGACTTGCACGTGGCAATGAGAGGACTGTGGCCTCTCATCAGTCCTAACACTGTAGCTGCTCCCCACAGTGGAGGGAGTTTGGCTGCTCCAGACAGCAATTCTAACCTCTACCTCCTGATCCAAAAAATGGAGGTACTTAAACCCACTCACCAGCGTGTTCCAAGCTGCTGGACAAAGTGGACCTCTTTCCATGGAGTGAAGCAGAACAAGAAGCTGGGGAGCCCCGTGGACATAAAGCCTAAATGACCCTAAAGACCAATCATGGCAACCAAATTCTAACACACTGTGGACCGCACTTCTTGGGTGATGTTCCAGTCATCTCCTGCTTTATTTAAAAAAAACACCACAATAGTTTAAAATAGCAACTGACATTTTGCTCATGAATCTGCAGTTTGGACAGGGCTTGGCAGGTGCAGTTCATCTCATCTTCTTTTTCAGTCTTCACCTGAGGATATTTTCCCACTGATATCTAGGGAGAGTGGAAGAGAGAGGGAAAGACAGAAATATCAATGTGAGAGAAACACATCAAATGGTTGCCTCCCCCATGTGCCCCGACCAGGGCCCAGGCCAGGGAGAAGCCTGCGACTGAGGAAATGA
>NW_006286587.1:2896408-2914624 GCF_000327345.1 Myotis davidii | reverse complement strand
TTAAAAAAAACACCAAAATAGTTGAAAATAGCAACTGACATTTTGCTCATGAATCTGCAGTTTGGACAGGGCTTGGCAGGTGCAGTTCATCTCATCTTCTTTTTTAATCCTCACCTGAGGATATTTTCCCACTGATATCTAGGGAGAGTGGAAGAGAGAGGGAAAAACAGAAATATCAATGTGAGAGAAACACATCAAATGGTTGCCTCCCCCATGTGCCCCGACCAGGGCCCAGGCCAGGGAGAAGCCTGCGACTGAGGAAATGACCTTGACTGGAATGGAACCCAGGACCCTTTGGTCCGTAGGCCAATGCTCTATCCACTGAGCCAAACCAGCTAGGGCGAAGTTCATCTCTTCTTAATGTGATATCAGCCACTAGACTGGGGCTGAGTATCCACGTTCCTCCCCATGTCTTTATATCTCTACTGGTAGAGGTGGCTCCAGGCCATGGTAGGACAGAATACCTACTATTTCTCCTGACTTTAATGTGTTCTGGGAAGTAGATTATTTGGCCCTCATTTCCCTCCTTTTAAATGGTTTAATTTATTTGCCTTTTTTTGTCCTTTTTGTGTGTCTTTGCGTCACAAGGACAAGAGAAGGAACATAGATGTATTCTGAGGTGAAACAGAAGTACAATACAGTCACCAGACGTGGTGGAACCATTTCTTCTGTTTGTAAGCTTTGAAACTGTGTGTGAAGTTGGCTGACTGTGCATGTGCTAACCCTCCCCACCCTGCTTCAACTCTCTTTGGCCATTTCTACAGACACTTCCCCAGGCCAGTTTTCCTCGCGTGTCTCAGGGGATGTGCAGGGGACAACAGAAGCACATTCAGGACGCCCTCCCCACCTTGACCGTAGACCCCCCGACTCCGGCCCCTCACCTGGCCCAGGCTGTGCAGGCTCCTCCTGGGAGGCTCTGGCTGCAGTGCATCTGGCCCTTTGTTAGGCTGACAGTAGCCTAATTGCATATCTCTTTTCTCATTGAAGCAAAATTGTTGGCATTCCACAGGAGCTGTTGGCTGTATGCTGTGCCATCTGCTCCTCCGTGATAAGGAAATAATTGATTATTCTAAAGACTTTTTTTTCCCCCTGAAGATTCTTAACTCTTCATGCCCGCGGCACTGAATGGAGAGGGACTCACACTTGCACGATAGCCCTACTCTCACTAAAATGGAGTAAGCGGCAGCTTCAGGAAGCCACAGTTCCCTTCTAACTAATTTATTTTCTGACAAACTCCAATGAAGTGATTACGATATGCCAGGCACTGTTCTGCGGACTTTACAAACATTAGCTCATTTAATCTCAGTGCAGCCCTGTACTGCAGGGAGGAGGGAGTGAGGGTCTCTGGAACGTTCCGGTTGTTGATCTTTTAGACGCTGGTTACCTGGGTGTGCTCAGACGGTGAACATGTGCTGACTATGCACTTACGGTGTTACATGCTTATGCATGTTGTTGTTCAAAAGAATTAAAACAAGAATTGCAGTGTAGTAGATCAGGAGCTGTTGGCTGTATGCTGTGCCATCTGCTCCTCCGTGATAAGGAAATAATTGATTATTCTAAAGACTTTTTTTTCCCCCTGAAGATTCTTAACTCTTCATGCCCGTGGCACTGAATGGAGAGGGACTCACACTTGCACGATAGCCCTACTCTCACTAAAATGGAGTAAGCGGCAGCTTCAGGAAGCCACAGTTCCCTTCTAACTAATTTATTTTCTGACAAACTCCAATGAAGTGATTACTATATGCCAGGCGGACTTTACAAACATTAGCTCATTTAATCTCAGTGCAGCCCTGTACTGCAGGGAGGAGGGAGTGAGGGTCTCTGGAACGTTCCGGTTGTTGATCTTCTAGACGCTGGTTACCTGGGTGTGCTCAGACGGTGAACATGTGCTGACTATGCACTTACGGTGTTACATGCTTATGCATGTTGTTGTTCAAAAGAATTAAAACAAGAATTGCAGTGTAGTAGATACTATTATTTTTACCCCTTTTACAGACAGGAAGACTGAGACCTAGAGCGGCTTTTGGTCACATAGCTCAAAATAGTTCAGCTGGGGGACTGGACGGGGCCGATGGGGGGTACGAGGGGACATATGTAATACTTTCAATAATAAAGATTTAACAAATAAAATAAATAAAAATAAAAAGTTCCGCTGGAATTGGAAGCCAAACAGTCTCCTGATGGACTCCAGGCTCTTACTGCCCCCCTGGGTATGGCGTGAGGAATGCAGGCAGGCGGTGCGGGAGCTGGTCCACAGGGCAGGAGGGGACTCTGGTACAGATCTTTAAACTTAAACTATATAGGTAGGTACATTGTTATTAACTTAATTAGTGTACTCCTAAGCCTTAGGAAGAGCCACACCCAAGGAGTCAAAGAGCCGCATGTGGCTCGTGAGCCGCAGTTTGCCGACCACGGCCCTAGAGAGTCTTCAGGCAGATACCACACTCACAACTCCATCCCTTCCCACCCAGCTCAGAAAAAGCCCCACGCACGACTCACTGAAGGAGGAAACCAAACTTCCCAGGCACATCCCGAGACCACTAAGAGCCAGTGGCTTCTTCTTCCTTCTCTGGTTCATCTTCAGACAGAGGTCACATATTCCTAGTTTCTATAGCACCATTTCGCCTTCAAGAATAGCAGCAATGACCTGGAGTCTGTGGGCCAGGAATTTGACTTGTGTTTACAAAAATAAATAAAGACTGAAAGCCAAGTATCTCCTCAGCTGTGCACTTGGGAGCTGAAGCCCAAGCAAACAGCAGGCACAGTGCTGCGAAGGGAGTTCTTACCGAGAGAGTCCACCTGAGCAGACATGTGCCTATGAGACAAACGAGGCCCTGAGCCACAATACCCTGGGCCCCCATGTAGGAGCTTACCATCTTCTGCTGACCCTGAGATGGAGATTCAAGTGCAAATAGTTCATGTGGAAAGTGGTCCCAGGACCTGAGGAAGTGAGACCGAGAAGGGGGAGCTAGCACAGGGAGTATGAAGGTGTCCACTGTGGGCAACTGGCGCTCAGTCCTGCTGTGGCCTCTGGGAGACGGCACGACCCAGGCCGGAGTTGTCCATCATTCCACTAAGGACTGACCATCACGACTATGACAGGCCCTGCCAGGAGCCAAGCATGCTCTAGCAAATGGAGAGCCAGGGGGCTTGAGGAGGAAACCCCTGGAGTGAAGCAAGGGCGAGTGTTATGGGCTGTGAGCAGCACTGCCAGCCCCAGCTGCATCTTTAAACCCTAAAGGCCATCTGGATGCACTGGCCACCTGAGTCTTGTTTAATGATCTAGACCTGCTGTTTTGACTCCCTGTCCTGCTTCCTGTTCTGGGTGGGTCCAACCCTCAAGGTCAGGCCAGAGCACGAGGTCGGTGTCAGGTCTGCATTCCTGACTTCCAGAATTTCCTTTCAAGCACAGGGCTGGAGTAGACCAGTCTCTACCAAGTGGGTCCAAACCTATAGCTATATTCTCTAAGAATGCATTCAACTGGAAAGTAAGGTCAGCTTCTCCTTGAGCACGCGGACTCAAGATAGATAACCCTTGACTACTTAGCGTATTCTTCCTGTTTGTTCCTGAAGTACACCCGACCCAGTTGCTCCCCAGCCCTTCCACAGGCTGGGTGCACTGTTCACTTCATTTGCATGCTATTTCGCCCTCACCATACCGTTGCCATTGTTGGGGTTCAGGGCAGTGGCCTGAAAATATCCCACGATGGTGTATTGATTATTTTGAATGAAAATCACTTGAGAAGCAGCAGGAGTGGAGTTGCTCTCTCACGCTCCTGTCTCTCTAACTGCAGGAAATAAATCTCCAGGAGAACTGCCCTCCTGCTACAGAAGGGTTAACAAGCAAACTACTTAATGAAGATGCAGCCTCGTTGCCAGAGAGAATCAGAGCTGAGAAGCCATGTGAACAAATGCTTGTTAATTTGCCGATTTACTGCCCGAAGCCTACATTCTACTTAAATTCCTCAAGAACCATGTGCCCCCAAACCTAGGCTCCTTTGTCTTGTTAAATCCTCACACATCTATTGTTTCTTTATGTAAAGAGTCTGTAATAATAAAAGTGTAATATGCTAATTAGACTGGACCTTCCGGACATCCTTCTGGATGACCTTTGGATGAAACCAGGTCTGCAAGGGAAGCCCGGGCCGGGTGCCAGAGGGAAGCCAACAAGGGCTGGGGATCAAACCTGCAATCCAGTTATGTGCTTTGATGAGAATCAAACCCATGACCCTTTAGTGTGTGGGCCAATGTTCTAACTATTGAGCACACTGGCAAGGACAAGAAGCCCATTTTATTCATTAAAACTCAAAACCTTATAAAATGCTCCCTGATGTTGGTGTAAACACTTCATGTGATGGTTTGTATGCCTTCGGTTGCTTCTGCTCACCCTTCCAGGTCTCCATTTTGACAAGAAAAATGAATTTTTCTGCCACTTCATTTATCTGGATGAACATTTTTGCATATCTCTACAAGACAACGGTACTTTGCATTCATAACAAAGGTCCCGAAACGCACAGAATCTTGGAGTATCTTCTGATCTGTCAAAAGAAAAGTAATTATGTCACAATATCAAGTGTACTTTGATATATTTTGAAAACTAATATAAATGATAATAATAACCTAGTAACTGTTTAATTGATCCAAATGTTCCATTCATTAGCTAGGCAGGATAATGGGAAATTTAACATTTAAGGGGAAAATTAAGATTGTATTAATAAAGAGTAAAATTTAAGTGACTCTCTTACCTCCAAGCCACTTTCTCAAAGCACAATTTTAAATGCTAAATTTATTGCTTTCATTGTTTGGTTTTTTTTTTACCATATACCTCCTAACATTTGACCTTTTCATCTGATTCCTTTAATTTTTATTCAAAAGGTAAATTTATAAAGACAATTGCCCTCTAGAGCAGTGGTTCTCAACCTTGGCTGCACATTAGAATCCCCTGGGAATCTTTTTAAAATTCTGATTTCTGGGCCTCACCCTCTGGAAATTCTGTTTCTTTGTTATGGGGTGGGACCACAACATTAGTAACAAAGAAACAGAATTTCCAGAGGATGAGGCCCAGAAATCAGGATTTTAAAAAGATTCCCAGGGGATTCTAATATGCAGCCAAGGTTGAGAACCGCTGCTCTAGAGGGTGATGAGTCAGAAAATGAAAGCAGCTGAGTCATCATCCAATTTGATAAACTCTGGAAGTTACAACAAAATGTGTGGCGAGGGAGGAAGATGAACTTGTTCATCCATCAGAAACATCTGGGTTGCACTTACCATGCATGTGCCAGACATCACATGTACCCGCCCTGGACTCTAGACCAGTTTTAGGTCCCTGGTCTTCAATTTGTTGTTGTTATTAATCCTCACTGGAGGATATTTTTTCATTTATCTTTTTAGAGAGTGGAAAGGAGGGAGAGAGAGAGAAACATCAATGTGAGAGAGACACATAGATTGGTTGCCTCCTGCACATGCCCCGGCTGTGGCTGGGGATCAAACCCATGACCTTTTGGTGCAAGGAATGACACTCTAACCACTGAGCACACTGGCCAATGCTGGTCTTCAATTTTTTTTATTGTAAACCTATTAAACAATTCTTTAGATAGAAGGGGTCCAGTCTGAATATGCCTCCCTTTGGAACCAATAACCTTAATCCATCCAGAGCACACTTGTCTTCCCAGCTTCTCCCTCCCAGTCTGTCCTCTGATTAAAACACCACTCACCACCTTTAAAGCAGCTCAGATCTTTTTAGAAATAACTAAACACTTGAGTGAACATTTGTTTATCCTTTCTTTTTCTGCTGCCAAACTTTGTTTCTAACTGATCCACTGATCTTCACTCATACTCAGTAGAAATGGATGATGTATTCCCATTGATGCTAGCGGCTAGCCCAACACTGTTATGTAGAGGAAACCCCAACACCGGGCCTGGCGCTGGTCACCGTGGTATGAAGTGCCCATTCAATTCTTTGTCCACTTTTCTGTTTGGGTGTCCAACTTTTTCTTATCAATTGGCAGAAGTTCTTTATGCATTCTGGATATGAGTCCTTTAATGGATCTAAATATTACGTGCACCTTTTCCCACACTGTGGCTCGCTTTTTTAGTCTTTGAATAGCCTTTTTGTGAACAGATATTCTGGATTTTGATGTAGTCCAATTTTTCAATATGTAACCTGTTTAAAACAGCTTTTCTAATCCCAAGGATATAGAAATATTCTCTCTTTTTTTTCTAAAAAATGTATTGTTTTACTTTTCACATTTAGATCAACACCCACCTAAAATTGATTTTTGTGTAAGGCAGGAAAGGTGAAATATAATTTCCTGGTACCTGCAAGTGGTGGTTGTAAGTCAATGCCTCTTGCTACCTGGGACTGCCAGCAATGGACCTGGATGGATGGGGCATTCTGGCCCTCCCTTGAGTCATCAGGTAACCTGGGTGCTTCAGAGCTAGAGCAAGCATAGAGAGACTCCTTGAGTTTTTCTCTATTTGCCAATTTCTTAGAGGAGAATTGATCTTTTGGAACTGATTTATTTGTCTTTATTTTCCAGTTTCTTAGAGAGAACCCTGAGTGTTATCTATATAATAAAAACCCAGTGGTCATAACGCTGTAACCACCAAAGACCTGTCACCAGGAGGTGCCTTGACGCTGCATCCTGGAGCTCGCAAGGTCTGGGTCTCACCCGATTTCATGTGCTGGGCCCCTAGTGTGAACATAAGAGCCAAAAAATAAAAACCCCTTTAGAGCAGAACTCAACCTCTCCCCAACTGGTTTCCCCCACTCTGTGGACTTAAACTTTGAAATTAATAAGAGCAGTCCTCTTTGGAGGCAATCCCCTTTTGTGACCATCAATGACCAGTGCAGAAAAGGTGGCCAAGCCTCTACCCTAATTTGTTTATATGCAGACAGGCAAGCCTCACAGACCTTTCATCTCAACAATTCACCCAGCACCATTCTCCCTCCTTCCTCACCACTGCGTTGGCATGGGCTGAAAGGATGCACCCCTTGGCTATTCCGAAGAAAAACTATACACTGAGTGGCCAGGTTATTATGACCACCCCATCAGTACTTCGTTGGGCCACCTTTTGCCTTCAATACTGCGGCGATTCTTCTTGGCACTGACTCCACGAGATGTAGAAAGGTGATGTGAGGAATCTGACACCATGCCTGATGAATAGCACTGTCCAGTTCTGTGAGATTTGGTGGTTGTGGAACCAGCTGCCTGATGGCTCTTTTAACTTCATCCCACAAATGCTCACAAGCCCCAAACCATAACACTGGCCCCACCAGCTTGAAGGGTTGTACTCATGCATGTGGGGTGCATGCTTTCATGCTGTTTCCATCAAATTCTCACTCTGCCATCTGCATGATGCAACTGGAAACGTGATTCATCAGACCACGTGGCTTTTTCCCAATGCTCGACTGTCCAATTCTTGTGTTCCTGTGTAAATTGGAGACATTTTATCTTGGTAACTGCAGATAGCAAAGGTGTTTGAACAGGCCTTCGGCTTCCATATCCCACACAAAGCAGTGTACAGTTAATTTGCCTACAAGTGTCAGGTGGTCATAATAATCTGGCCACTCAATATATATATATATCCCCCGTTCAAAGGCTGTTAAATCACATTGTTTACCCATATCTTCAGAAAAAAATCACTTCTACTGTCGTGGTAAACAACCTGCTTCCCTATTTATAATGGTCTGGCCCTCTAGCAACTTCAGCACGAAATTATAACTAATTTGCCTACAAATGTCAGGTGGTCATAATAATCTGGCCACTCAGTGTGTATATATACATATATATATATATATATATATATGGCTAGTATCATGTGTTGAAATGATAATATTTTGGATATATTACATTAAATAAGAGATAGTATTAACTTCAGTTTCTTTTATAAAATATATTTTTTATTGATTTCAGAGAGGAAGTGAGAGATAGAAATATCAATGATGAGAGAGAATCATTGATGGGCTGCCTCCTGCATACCCCCTACTGGGGATCGAGCCCACAACCCAGGCATGTGTCCTTGTCAAGAATCAAACTTGGGACCTTTCAGTCCCAAGGCCAACGCTCTATCCACTGAGCCAAACCGTCTAGGGCCAGTTTCTTTTTTTTAGATGGTTACTAGAAAATTTTATATTACATGCATGGCCCACCTTAAACCAACATTGATGGCAAACACATAGCATGCATGAGCCACTCCCCGGCCCACTCCTGTGACAGCACTCACCAACCTTATTCTTTCCACTCTACCCGGATTTGGCCTCGGGATCCTCCGCCAGCTCAGTGCTACAGGTGGTCACTAGCAATTGATCAGAGTTGGCACTTGTAACATTTGGGATTCTTTGTGTTGCAAGTAACAGAAAACCCAGCCCAAGGATTCATGTTATAAGGATTCGGGGTGGATTTGGCTTCAAGCACACCCAGGTCAGGACTTCCCCTTTCTCTCAGTCCTGCTTTCTTCCATGTCAGCTTCATTCTCAGCATGCACATGGGGTTGGGCATGTGGGAGGCAGCTGATCAATGATTCTCTCTCATCATTGATGTTTCCGTCTCTCTCTCTTCCTCTCCCTTCCTCTCTGAAATCAGTAAAATAAAAATATATATCTTTTTAAAAAATCTTTCAGAAGAGAGAACTGCTTCCCCTAAGGCTGGTGTTGAATAGTTCAGGCTTGAGGGACAGAGACTCAGAGGTCTCCTTGGAGGTGACACCGTCTCTTGAGTCCAGGCTTTGCTCGTGATGCTCCATCTGACTGGGGCATTGTCTCCAGCCCGGCGGCCGCTGGTCTGCTCTGTCTTAAGCCAAATCATCCTGCCCTTCCTAGCTTAGAGGAAACTTTAAGAGCTTTTCTCTGTCACCCTGGACCAGCTTCAAAGCCTTTTACATCTCTCATCACCCTGCAATTCCCCCTCATTATGATTTATTTAACATCTGTTCTTCAACACCATGAGGGTTGTTTACTGGCAAATCCCCAACATCTAGCTAAGTGCCTGGCAGGCACATAGCTATCAAAATCTCCTGCTCTGAATTGCAAAAGTAGAGAAAATTGGAAAGAGGAAGAAAATTCACGGTAGATAGAAGGGATCCTGCCTGAATATGCACCAGAAACACACACACACACACACAGAGTTCAGGAGGCTGGATTGGGATGCCCCAATCTTCCACTTTGAGCCCATCCGGATTCAGACAGTGGCCTGCTCTGCTGTAGGCACCTGGAGCTCTCATCACGTCCACTCCCTCCCCTCCGAGCCCACTTCATGCTGAGTTTTCAGCTTGTCCGTGGGAAAAGCCCAGGCAGCCCAGTGCACAAACTGAGGCCAGCCAAGCTCTTTCATTAGCCAGGTGCACAGGCTTGGGGAGGCCACGCAGCCTCTGTGGGCTTCCCTTTACCTGTCAAAGAAGCAGCTCACACAAAGGACCTCGAATGTTCCTTCAATCTCAAACCACACGAGTCTAATTTGGATGGAGTGGTGGCAGGATTTTCCATTAAACCTCAACCTGGTTAATAGAAATGAAACCAAGCCTTGCAACTCTCAAGAACAAAAGGGGTCATTGTTCTTTCTTCAAAAACCTTGTAAATTATAACACAGACGGGCTGCACCATGATGTTTTGGGTTTGAATAAACGCTGATTATGTTGGTATGTTTTCCTGTGTCACCTTCTTTTCTGATTATTTATCTAAAATGCAGGTTAGGCCATGCATATGCAATGAGTATTTGTGGTTTTTTGGAAAGAGGCTGTAATGATTTGTAAGTGTCTTCATTTTGAGTTTATAACATCCCTTAGATGTTCATCTAACTCAATACAATTGCTTCCTCAAGACGCTTTGCCCGTGTGTTTACCGAGTGGGCTTATGGAGAACAAATAATCACACATTTTCTCTCCCACAGAATTCCAAAGGTGATCTAAGAGGGCCCGCAAGCGAAACACATGGTAAGAGCACTATCTCAGAAAAACAACCTGGTGAAATTGTGTGTGGTTTGAAAAATAAATTTTATTGCAAAACTTTACTCAGAAACATTAGCCAGATATATTTTAGAACATATTTTTCCAGTGTTAACACTCGGTTCTAAGTGAGGTTTTGGAAATTAATTCATACAACCGTGTGGTTTCTGATCCCATGCATTGGAAACAAGAAATTGGACCAAAACCCCAAATTATAGGCTATAAAAAAATTTGCAGTAGAAAAATCACTTCAGGGCTCAAACATTTACAACAACCACCAGTATTTTTAAAATATTTTTATGGATGTATAATAACATAGATACAGAAAAGTGCACAAATGGTAAGTGTACAGTGAGATGCATTTTTGCAAAATGAACACACAGATGTCCTGAGCACTCAGAGCAAGAAACAGAACCTACCCAGCCCCCCTGTGCCTCCTTCCAGGCACTTCTCCCTCCAAGGTGACCTCTGAATGGGGTGAGAGAGCAAGGCACCTGAAAAGGTACTTCTAAGTCAAGAATGGCAGGATGAGTAGTATTTGGACCAGAAAGAGCGAGAAGACAGGCTGGGTGGGGACAGTGTCCCAGGGAGGTGGAGCACCATGTGCAAAGCCCGACTCCTCACAACGCAGATGACTTTTGCCTGTGTTGGTACTTTATATAAATGGGATCATATAATATGTGCTCTTTTGTTCCTGGCTTCTTTCATTCAACATTTTGTCTGTAGCTGTAAATTATTCATTCTCATTACTGTATTTTAGGGTGACAATATACATCACTTTGCTTATCCATTTTGCTGTTGTGGGCATTTGGGTCCTTTTCAGTTTAGGATTATCACCAGCATTTTTTAATGACTCCAATAATTTTCTAACTGGTTTCTCTCAAGTGTCTTGCTCTGACCAGGAATCAAACCATGACCTGATTCATAGGTCGATGCTCAATCACTGAGCCACACCGGCCAGGCTCCCACCAGTATTTCTATCAATGGCTTAGATGTGACATTCCCAGGTCATTTGTCCAGTCGTTGCGAAGATAAGTCAGTGGAATAAAACTAATGAACCAGAAAAATGGTTCTCAAGGGCCACGCTGCACCAGCATCCCCTGATGGCTTCTTAAAGTTCGGATGGCTGGATCCCACCCCCAGGATGTCTGATTCAGTAGATCTTGGGTGAACCCTGGGAATTATCGTTCCTAACACATTCCTGAGTGATGCTGAAACCACTCCAGGGACCACACTTTGAGAACCACTGAACTAGAGATATTGGAAAGCTTTGCCTCTGCGGGACCAGTGCCAGATGAAGGGCACAGGCAGTCGGCAGCAATCCCTAACGCCCAGACACATCTTCAAAATCGCTCCAACTTTATACAGCTTTTACACAGAAAAGTATTTCTTCTTTTCATGGGGAAAAGGAGACCTTTCAGGTTATAAAAAACAGAGACCCACTCAGGTCCCCTCAGGTGATTCAGTTTTTATAAGGAGAAATAGGGAGTAAGGAAGCTCAGGAAATACTAACAGGAGCCACTCCGCTAGGCCTTATGTAGCTGTGCTTAACAACTTATGGAGCAAATGAATCACTCAGAGATCTTGTAAATAGAAGGTCAAGGATAAGGCCCAATATCCTGTGTTTCTAACGAGCTCCCAGAGGATGCTGTTGCTTCTGGTCCACAGGGTGACCAGATTGCGGAGAATGGAGCCTCTTTCATCCCCGTGCAGACACGGCAGCTGAGCTGCTTATCCCCTGGCAGCTCTGAGGACCCTTTAGCAACTCGGGAAGTCTTCCAAGCTCAGACTCAATACCTCCACTTCTACTTTCCTCTGTAGCTTCTCTCCTACTCCCCCATGTCCCTGCCAGTGGTTCCTCCTGCCTTGAGTGTGTGCTCACTACCTTCTCTCCAATTTGGTGCCTCTCAACCATCTGCTGATACTGTTTCTATACCTTACATTCTAATTCCCCAAGAGAGAAGATCTGATTGGGTCAGAACACAGCCTTTTCTGCATAGAATGCTCCTGTTGGGCAGAGTTCTTCCACTTCAAAGGCCAGAGCGTACCTACCTGTGGATCAGAGGTGCCAATCACTGGCCTCATTAGTAGGGGCCTGGGGTACAAAGAATGATTACTGTGAAGCATAGTAATCTCTCCTTTGGAAAACTGCTGTTTGAACTACTCTGTTATTCTTAGTCTCTTATTCTGTAGGTCAACTCTGTTATTTTTAGATAGTCTCTTATTCTGTAAAATATAACTTTGTTTTTTAGCTTGAATAATAGAAAGGATAAACTTAATTGTCTGACCTTGCAAGCTAGCCATCTAACATAAGGGACTGATATGCTAATACTGATGCCAGGTGTAGATATGTACCCAAAGTTATAGGTGTCTGTATAGATATGATATGTACTCAAGGTTACAGGTGTCTGTATAGATATGATACATACTCAAGGTTACAAGCTGTCTACAAAAATAACTTACACAAAGAACTAGAAGGGAAAAAAAAAGAACTAGAAGGATATAAAAAGGAAATACTCTTTACTGTGTTTGTTCAGAATTTGACAGAGGTAATCTGCTCTGATGACTCCTAACTAATCGGCTCATTAAGGCATCTTGTCCAGCTCGCTGATTTTCGATATAACATCAGCCTTAACTGCACATTAGAATTACCTACCCAAAAGGAGGAGACATTTAAAAAAATATCCAGCCCAGAGCTAATACCATGGAAATTCTATTGGTCTAAGAAAGGGGGGCCCAGGCATTGGTATTGTCTATGAACTCCCTGGGTATTTCTAAATACCTGCCAGTGTTGAGAGTCTCTGACTATATTATGTCCCTAAGCCTGCTATAACCAAGTAACCACACTCTGGCTAAAAAGAGCAGAAATGTATTCTCTCACAGTTCCAGGAGCTAGAAAGATTTAAATCAAGGTCTTGACAAGGCCAGGCTCCCTCTGAAGCCTCTAGGGCAGGATCCTTCCTTGCCTAATCCAGCTTCTGGTAGCTCCAGGCATTCCTTGGCTTGTGGCAGCACCACTCCAACCACTGCCTCTACCTTCACATGACTGTCTACAGACCAGTGATAGCGAACCTTTTGAGTTCGGCGTGTCGGCATTTTGAAAAACCCTAACTTAACTCTGGTGCCGTGTCACATAAAGAAATTTTTTGATTTGCAACCATAGTAAAACAAAGATGTATATTTTTTATATTTATTTTATATATTTAAATGCCATTTAACAAAGAAAAATCAACCAAAAAAATGAGTTCGCATGTCAAAGGTTCGCCATCACTGGTCTACACTCTGTGTGTGTGTATATCCAAATTTCTCTCTTCTTATAAGAGCACCAGTTATGCCCTAGCTGATTTGGCTCAATGGATAAAGCCTCAGCCTGCATGCTGAAGGGTCCCAGGTTCAATTCCAGCCAAGGGCACATGCCTGGGTTGTGGGCTTGATCCCCAGTAGGGGGCATGCAGGAGGCAGCCAATCAATGATTCTCTCTCATCATTGATGTGTCTATCTCTCTCCCTCTACCTTCCTCTCTAAAATCAATAAAATATATATATTTTTAAAAAGAGCACCAGTTATATTGGATGATGGGCCACTCTAATTACTTAATCTTAACTTGATTATGTCAGTAAAGATTCTATTTCCAAATGAGGTTACATTCCCAAGTATCAGAAGTTAGAACTTCAACATATCTTTTGGGGGACAATATAACCCTGACTCCTGTATAGGAGCCTTTCAAAAGGGGGTTACAGCTTAGGCAGACAGGCTGAGAGTGTTGGTAAGGGGTCAGTACAGGTGACTATCCCCTTGCATGGCCTGTCCTCCCCATGCCCTTCCCACTCACCCAAAACAAAGCCACCTTGGAAATTAATAGTTTCCGTTTTTCCACCCAGTCTTGAGAGAGTCCACCTTGACCTCAACACTCAAGGAAACAAAACCCATACCCTTGATGTCTGCATTTGGAAGGTGGTTACTCGCTAATTTATTCTCAGACCTGTTTACAAAATCGCAGAGAGAGGCATTTTACTATCATGTAATCAGCATCACAAACCTTGTAAAAAAATCACAACTCTTCAAAATACCAAAGTGGATCAAGCTAACACAAAATGTTCATGCCTAGCAAAATCCAGCTGTTTTATCAAGTCTTGCTCCATAAATGATGGGTTTGACAATTTTGCAGGAATTATAAGCTCTCTCTATTAATATAAACATATAAAAAATGAGAACTTCAAATGTCACTGAGTTTTTTGCATATTGACATTTAAGAGATTTGTAAATTGTCTGAGAAGTGTAAAACTGTTCCAATATTCCCTGAGAATTGCATGAATAATCCTTCAAATGTAAATACAATTGCTGCCTCCCACTCTGACTACTCATCAAATATGTAAGTACGGGCCCAGCACTCATTCCAAAAGCCTTAGAGTGATTTGGGTTGAGAGTCGCCGTAGCCACAAGACTTCCCAGTAGCCACAGAAATCACAGTTTCAGGACAGAAGCAACTTTTAGCTGTGGCACTGGCCAAACGACACACTCCAAATGTTTAACGGTCACTAAGCAACCTGGTGTGGTGTACTCGGACATCGCCTTTCCCGAGACCTGGGAACAGGGTGGTTAGCCGAGCACGCCCTGCAGTCAGCCAGACCTGGGCCCAGTCCCAGCTTAGCTTACGGCTGTGTGCAGCCTTGGTGTCCTCACTGGAAAGTGAGAATCATACTGCCTCCCTCATTGTATTCTTCTGAGGATAAACCAAAACAACACGCTAAAGTGCTTAGCACAGAGGCTGCCACACAACAGAGACTCAAAAGATATTGTGTGACCAGAGAACTGAGTGTATCCAGTTAGGGGTCAAAAGGAGTTTCATGGAAGAGGAATTATTTAAGCTGAACCTTGAAGGAAATGGGTAGAGGGTTTGGTGGCAAATGCATTCTGGAGAGGAAACAGCATAAGCAAAGGCCCAGATTACAGAAAGCAGAAACAACAACATGAACCCAAAGAAGGAAGATTTTAAAAACAACAGAGAAAAGGTGCAAAAATACTGCTGAAGAATTTCTCAGCATTGAGTAAAGACTCTCAGCATATTAAAATATTCTGACAAGAGTGTTGGGGTTCAGCCCCAGCAGGTCCAGGGGTTCCCAAAGGTGTGGACGGAGTCGGCGAAGAAGGAACGGCACGGAGACAGCGTTCAGTTGATCAGCAGCCTAGCCAGGTTCTCCAGCCAGGTTCTCTCTTTATCTCCTGTTACATCTGTATTTATACCACTTGATTTTAATCCTATCCATTCTATTCCAAAGATTAGGGCGTTTGTTATCTCCATTCCAAAGTCACTACTCTATTGTTCTGTTAAGCTAGAAGGAAATAACTGAAGGAGATTATCCTAAGTAAAGATTATGTAACTTAAGCGTGATTGTTCGTAGTTAAGGTGATTAACTACCTGCCTGGTACTTAGTTAAGGGAGTTTACTGATTTATTCCCTTCCTTAGTCTTGTTAATCCCTAACTCCAGGGAAAACCCCCACCTGGGGAAATAACCTTTTTCGGAGAGGTGACCTTGGTTAAAACACATAGCACTAAGAAGGGGAGCAAACATATTAAGAACAGTATGCCATATACGCCAGGTCCCTTGAAACATATGCTGTGCAGATGTTTCTTCCCTGCAGCGACTGTGTCAAGCAGCAAGGATGGACCAGCTTCCGGCACAAGAGTTCAGTCTAGTATTTTTTTAAATTCATACATGCACATATGGTGAAACTTCGAAATGAAAGGATACCTGAGTGGTAGATCGCTTGGCTTGTGTGTCAATGAAGGACGAAGAATGGACTGGCTGTGAGCATGTCCACTGCAATCAATCATCGACACTAGGAAGGTATTTGTAGCCCTGGGCTCCTCCTAGTGCTAATTAAAAAGAAAAAAAATTTTTTTTAAAGATAAAGACAAAACCCAAAATCAGTCAGAGTGGAAAGCAGGTTTGCTACAAAGGACGCTACTTGGCTGCAGATGTCACGAGTAACATATCTTCCGAGTGTTGAAGAAAAATAACTTTAAAACAAATTGTACAAATGGCTCAATTCTTGAGCATTTGATTCTTTGCCAATTCTTGATGTTTTTCCTTTCCTGACAGAGAAAGAAATCGGTAGCATACTATCATTTTTATTTTAAAACCACATCCAAAGGCTACAATAGGCTTTGAAGAATGCTTTGTAGCTAAATTCAACCAAAGAGTAGATACAAATCCATTCACAGCTCACTCCCAGGTGGAAACACTTGACTCTCCAGCCTCAGGGACCGCATTCCTGTTGACTTCCAGCCAACAAAGTGCTGGATGTGATCTTCAGGGAGAATCCTCCAGAATGCCTGTCTCTGTTCCGTCCATGTCCAGTGGTTCTCAACCTTCTGGCCCTTTAAATACAGCTCCTCATGTTGTGACCCAATCATAAAATTATTTTCGTTGCTCCTTCATAACTGTAATGTTGCTACTGTTATGAATAGTAATGTAAATATCTGATATGCAGGATGGTCTTAGGCAACCCCTGTGAAAGGGTCGTTCGACCGCCAAAGGGGGCTCGACCCACAGGTTGAGAACCGCTGAATGCAGATCCGTCTGAAAGAGCCGCCAAACATTGGCTGCCATTCCCAGTATGCACTGTGATTCGGAATTTCTGAATTTAGAAAGTCTGTCTAGGAAAATAAATCCATGCGATACGGTGACACAACTTTTCTACCCTTGAGCTTTGACAAAAGTGCAGAAAATACCATCTCACTGATATAAAACAATGATTTCTTTTTTTAAAACATGCTTTCATGTTTTTTAACATGGTGTTGAATTGTTTCTTCCTAATGTGCCTATAGTCAGTGATCCTTTTTAATAACAGCACCCAAGAAAGAATTCAAAAATGGCAAAATGGAAAACTACAGACCTGAAGAATGAAGTCCACAGTCTTTAACGTACCAGGAAGTGAGACCGCCTGTGGTCTGTTCCTTGTCCACCTCTTCAGGGTCACCTTTCACCGTGACCCCCTGCCTCACCCTACTCTCCAGCCTCTGGATGGTCGGTGGTTTCCAGAATGCTCCATGCTCACACCTCCATACCAATAGCCACCAGCCTGAACCGTCTTCTCCTCTCCTACCCATTGTCTGCCCTCCCCTGGGCTACCAACTCATCATCCAAAACCAGCTCAGAGTCACCTCCCCTACCTGGTCTTGCTAACATGCAAAACCTGATGATTTTCTTTTCTTGTCAGAGGAAGAAAGAGCACACTGTTATCTGCATTTTAAACCCACATCCAAATGTTACAATAGAATATGAAGAATATTCTGGAACTGAATTCAGAACTGGAGCCCTAGCCGGTTTGGCTCAGTGGATAGAGTGTCCGGCGCCTTACACTAAAGGGTCCTGTCAAGGGCACATATCCTGGTTGCAGGCTCAATCCCCAAGCCCTGGTCGGGGCATGTGCGGGAGGCAACCAATCAATGAGCCTCTCTCACATCGATGTTTTTCTCACTCTCTGTCTCTCCCCCTCCCTTCCACTGTCTCTAAAAATCAATGAAAAAATATCCTCGGGTAGGAATGAACAAACAAAACAAAAAAAGTGGGGGAAAAAAACAGATTCTGGCCGAAACCAGTTTGGCTCAGTGGATAGAGCGTCAGCCTGCGGACTGAAGGGTCCCAGGTTCAATTCTGGTCAAGGGCATGTGCCTGGGTTGTGGGTACATCCCCAGTGGAGGGTGTGCAGGAGGCAGCTGATCAATGTTTCTCTCTCCTCGATGTTTCTGACTCTCTATCTCTCTCCCTTCCTCTCTGTAAAAAAATCACTAACATATATTTTTTAAAAAACGGGTTCTGTCAGTTCAAGGCCACTGCTGTTCAGACTAGGAGCTGTGGGCACCAATGGGTGGTAGCTGCCCAGTTTTGGAAAGTCTCCGTGAGACCCTACAATGTACAGGGAGAGGAAAAATTCTCCAGCCAGGGCTCAGAGGCCTAACTGACACTTCCCTTGGAAGGAACTGTGGGAGACAGGAACATTTTAAATTCTCAATTTCAGGTCTTTCTTTAAGAGTAATGTTTAAAAGCGGTGCATGCCGAGTCAACAGGAATACATGAGCCTGGCTAACATCCCACATGGAGACAACCAGAATTTCAGTTGGACATAGAACAGTATCCATTTCCTGTTTCCCAAGTGCATCAGGGATGAGTAATTTTGGAAGCGGAGGGGTGATGAGTGATAATGACAGTTCTCTGTTCCCTGTGGCTGCTCAGGGAACACACAGTGAGCCAAGGCGGTGTGAAACC
>NW_006286587.1:2891237-2896326 GCF_000327345.1 Myotis davidii | reverse complement strand
TTTCTGTGGCTAAATTGATTTCAAACTGAGCTCTTAGACCTGCTGGTGAGCAGGTGGCAGGGAGGTCCTGGCTTTCAGCAGAAAGATGCCCCTGGGCAGGACGGGCACGTGTCCTGGGCTCTCCCCACCCCAGCCTCCCCAGGGACTCGTGTCCAAGGATTTCCTGGCCCGCAGTACAAGATAACCTCAGAGGTTTTTGCTCTCATTCTTGTTTGTTGGCCTAAAAGCAAACTCGAAAAATTCAGACCGTGATAGAGAATGAAAGTTTGTCATTTCAGTTTTTGTGCAAATGTCCAAAATGTTTTCTCCCATCTTTTTTATCTTGAAAGTTTACACCTACTAGAATACGAACATCCATATACCATTTACCCAGAATCACTAGTTGTTAGCATCATGTCACATATGCTTGTTTTCTACTGAAACTAATTGAAAGCAAGTTGCAGATATTATGACAGTTAACCCTGAAATATTTAAGTTTGTCTCTTCTAAGAGTAGTCTCCTACACAACAACAATACCATTAGCACACCTTAGAAAGTTATTTTCAGTTTAATGACATCTAATACACAGCCCATATCTAAATTTTCCAAGACTGTCCCACCAATATCCTTATAGCTTTGAAACCCAACAATAAATGAGTCTAGGCTGCAGAGACAAGGTTGAATCCTTTATGAATATTTTACTCTCCAATATTGTCAGCAGCATGGGGAGAGCAGCAGGACAGCCATAAAAATCTGCTCTAACCTCCTCCCTCATAAGCCAGCTGCTTATATTGAGTGGAAGTACAAAGATTACATGGGGAAGTAAGTTAAAGGCATGGGGAAGTAGACAAAAGGAGTAAGAATGGGTATAATGGTTACAGATTATAGGCAATGTGGGCTGGGAGTTGCAAAGGGCGGGGTGCCTCCAGGACTCCATTGTTTTAACAACAAGGCTGTTAATCTTTCCATGATGATAGGCAGTTCTCAGATAAGGAGAATGGATCACATTTTGAGGTTAATTCCCAGGTTCTAGGACATCCAACTCCCAGCCAGGACAGAATGTGCTTTCTTTAATCAGAACAAAACAATCACGGAGCATGATTAATATTTCTTATAACTATAGCTAGTCCCGCTATTCTTTTTTTTCCTCCTGCCCCTAACAGCTTCTTTTTCCATCTAGAATCAGCATCATGGATCTAGGATCACACACTGCATTTGATTTTCATGACCCTCGTTTTCTTCCATCGAGGAGCATTCTCCTGACACTTTTTGTCTTGCGTAATACTGACATTTTGAAGTGTCCAAAACATTTATTTGACACAATGCCCTTCACCTGCACGTGTGCATCTTTTTCCTCATAACAAGATTCACTTAGGCATTTTTGGCACAACCACAGAAATGAAGTCCTGCCGATCTCAGTGACATCAGAGGTCACCTGCTGTCATCTCATCCCGGAACGCTAAGATTGACCCCTGGACCTCTGGGTAACTGTGTTGTAAAGCTACCTTTCCTCCTTTATAATAACAAGTAGCCAGAGGCCTGATCCCAGGCCACACTCCAAACCAATGAAGTCAGAATCCCTAGGAGCAGACCCTAGGGATCAGTGGGGGGTTTTTTTTAACTCTTTTGGGTGATTTCAGTGAACAGCCACGCCGGAGAACCAGACCCACTGAGCGTGCCTGATCCAAGTGTATCAGCAGATGTAAGTCATTCTTCAGTCTGGGCGATGGAGGAGAAGCGGTCACTAGCACACGTTCTGTGACAGCCTTTACAGAAGCATCAGAAGGCATATTCATTCATCTCCAGTTTCTGCTCCTAACGATTTCAGAGTCTCGGTAGGGCAGTGCAAAATGAGTTCTCTGACACCCACGCTACACAATTATCCAGTCATGCTTAATAAAAGTTTTCTCTTTGTGAGCATCTCCCGAACTCTGGAAAGTTATCAAAATGCCCCAGAAGGTGTCCAGCTATTTAATTAGAGGATTAACTCTGTAATGGTTTTCTCAATGGCCTTCTTTGCTCTGAGGATCCCCTTTTCCGTCTCTGCCCGCCTGGCAGAAAACACTTTTAAATCTCGTTAGAAGGCTATTCTTGCTTCTCTGAGTTCCTTGGCCCCTACATCCTAACAATGTTATGGCTCGGCCACGGGATTGCTAAACCATGCACACAGAAAGCCATTGTATCTACACTGTGCCTTTCCCATAAGGGTCCTCTGTTGCTGAGAGATTTGTCGACGTTTTATAACCTGGCTCCTACAAACCCTCTTCAGCTTTTACGCCAAGATCTCTAGAATGAGCCAAACTGTTATCTCCCTAGTTTTAAAACCTTAAGTCACATCACACATACAGAATAAGACATAACTCAATATTCTCCAAACAAGAAGATAACACACCAGAATCATGGGGTTAGAAGAGATACAGAAACTCCACTAACCTGCTGTCCTAGACAGGGCTAATCAACCCAATTATACCCACGTTGTAAATGTGACCATCCCTGTCTCCTGCCACGATTGGCCCATCCAGCCCAGAGTTGGTATCGATCGCCTTGAATTGAATCAAGTTGGGGTTATTTGGAGCAGAAAATAGGCAGCAAAATCTGAAACAGAAAACCTAAGAACAGTCTCAAAGAATAGTCTAAGGTCAATTATAAACATGTTGACCCCCAACTACAAGAGAAGAAAATTGCTCATCTTTTCACAAAGGCCAATGGAATGACCTTTAGAAATGTGTGTCCAGCTATATTGGGTCTAAAGGGAGGGTGAGAAGCTGGGCAAGGACCATCAGTGGCTGCTGAGGTCAAAGGAAATTTCATGTCACCAGAAGGGCAGAGAGGTGAAGCTGAGTGAATGATGGCCCAGCAGGAGAGGCTGCTCTGCAGGGAGACAGGGGAACCCGGGGACTCCTGACACAGCCCGAGTCTTGTCAAACATGGGAGAGGGAGGGGAGTAGGGAGGAAAAACACATGCAGAAGAGACCAGCCGCTTTCCTGAAATACATATGGGTTTTTATGTCTAACATGGGAACAAGATTAACAATTACAAACAGATTTCAGAAAACCATGAGCCAGTTTATGGGAGTGGGTTCAAAGAAAGTTCAAAAAGGAAATATCAGGTCGCTTTCTCTGAGCCAGATATCCTGGTTCAGTGGGGACCAGGAGACATACTAGAGGCCTCGTCTCATGCCTGCTCCCTCCCCAGACACAATCCCAAACCATTCCAGGTGTCTACATTTCTAGAATGAGAACCTGAAGAACATCTATTCCTTTCTGTAATAAACCATTTGATTCTCGGTGGTAAGTCTCAAAAAATTATCTCATACTTCACTGTCATTTAATGATACAAGTCGAGGCCAGGTGATCTCTATTTTATTTTTCCTTAGCACATTTATCAACTTTAATCGTGTTCTCTATGCTTACAAGCTTAAGTTGCTTCATGGGACGTGCCAGCACAAACCTGGTTAGCCCCGCTGTAACCGGATCTGCCTGAAAGAAGTGGGGTAGAAAGTTTTAGAGCTGTTTTGTTCCTGGTGTGAGGAGTCTCCCCACCCACATGCTTGGGGAGACCGTGTGATTCTCCCTGCTCACATCCCAGCCACGGCTGAGTGGGCCAGCAGGGGACAGGGGCTGCCGTGCACCGTTGTGTGGGTTGTGTCCTGTACAAGGAAAAGGGTGGGTGGGCTGCATCTGCTTTCTCCAAATGACACAAATGCACCCTGTGGGCTAGGGCCACCTGGGCAGATGCCCAACCCATGCTGAGTGGGTTAAGTCCTCTTTCTCTTCTTAGCATGTAGGACTCCTGGGCTTTGAAAGTGAGAACTGAGATGGTGCTGGATCTGAGACAGAGAGAGAGAGACAAAGAGACACACAGAGAGAGGAGGATGCAGAAAACCAGGCAGAGCCCCCAGCGTGTGGAGACACAAGCCTGTGATGATTCTGCAGCTGAGATTCTGTTCCCTAAGAGCTCTGACTTGGGTTTCATGACATGTGCCTGGCCCTCTGCTCCTGGCTACCCTCTCAGCATGGGCTGGTTCAAGTTGCAACCAGTGATGCTTGACTGAGGCAAAGGCCTGTGAGAAGTTGCTCCTCAGGCGTCTTTGAGTTGAATTATCTGAGTCCTATGTCCAGTCAGAATAACTTCCCCTAATATTTCTCTATAGATGGAGTGACTGGTGATTTACATGCACTATCATTTAAAAAATAAAAAGGGGGAATTTACCGGAAGCCGCTCCATCCTTGCTGCTTGACACAGTCGCTGCAGGGAAGAACTTCCTTATAGCTTATCAGTAGAGCAGTAACTTTGGAATGGTCCTTATAATGGAACACAGAGATTACCCTAGACAGGATTAAACTCAACAGAACTAGATTAACAAACGACCTAACCTTTGGAATAGAATGGATAGGATTAAAATCAACTGGTATAAATACAGATGTAACAAGACAATAAAGAACAGAACCTGGCTGGAGATCCTGGCTAGAACCTGGCTAGAGAACCTGACTAGGCTGCTGATCAACTGAACGCTGTCTTCGTGTCATTCCTTCTTCGACGACTCCGTCCACACCTTTGGGAACCCCTGGACCTGCTGGAGCTGGACCCCAACAGGGAAGCACATCAGAGCCACCAGCGCTGACAGCCAAGCCCCACAGCAGCTCAGCGTTGGGCCAGGATCATCCAGCGTGAACGTCTGTGTCCGTGAGGAGAATGGCATCTCAAGAGGAACCAAGCAGGAACCGTCGCTGGGCAGGAAACTTTAAGCTTAGATCTCGCGGAGGACCCATCAACCAGGAGGGAGAGGAGGCAGAGAAGGTCGGCTTCCCCAGCCCTGGGCTCATCTCATTGAACAAGGGCAACCACGGGCTTGGGAAGGCGGAGCTGCAGAGCATCTATCGGTCTTTCTGCTCGTGGCTGCAGCCAGACACGCACAGGAAGCAGGAAATAATTTCCCATCTGGTGATGGAGCAGTTCCTGCTCCACAGGCCCAGCAGCGAGAGGGCCGCATGGCAGGAGAAGTGGGAGTCGAGTGGCAGAGACATGGAGGCGTTCATGGAGGACCTGGGAGATGAGGGCCTGAGGCCCCCCAGCATGGTCCATGGCAGCATGGAGGGGCAGGAAGCC
>NW_006286587.1:2890497-2890969 GCF_000327345.1 Myotis davidii | reverse complement strand
CTGGGCGCCGCCACCCAGGAAGAGCCTCCCCCAGAGGAGGCGCCCCAGGAGGCGGGGGGCGCCCGGAAGCTGTACCGATGCGACCAGTGTCCCCGGGTCTTCGATCTTTCTGCTCGTGGCTGCAGCCAGACACGCACAGGAAGCAGGAAATAATTTCCCATCTGGTGATGGAGCAGTTCCTGCTCCACAGGCCCAGCAGCGAGAGGGCCGCATGGCAGGAGAAGTGGGAGTCGAGTGGCAGAGACATGGAGGCGTTCATGGAGGACCTGGGAGATGAGGGCCTGAGGCCCCCCAGCATGGTCCATGGCAGCATGGAGGGGCAGGAAGCCCTGTTCTTGGAGAACATGCCAGTAGGTCAGGTCCGGGCCCACTTCCAGGAGCAGCGCTCAGCAGCAGCCCCCACAGCGCTCACCCTGGGGACACCCTCCCCGACTCCCCCAGAGACACCCCGACCAGCAGCACCAGGAGATGC
>NW_006286587.1:2888183-2890031 GCF_000327345.1 Myotis davidii | reverse complement strand
GCTCGGTGCGGGAGGACCCACCGCCAGTCCTCCACCTCCCACCCGTGCGCTCGGTGCGGGAGGACCCACCGCCAGTCCTCCACCTCCCACCGCCACCTGCGGATGCACCGGAGGAAGGCCTCCGGATCTGGGGCCTCCACGCCCGAGGACACCACGCGCGCCAGCTCCTCTCTGAAGTGACTCTCCTGTTTGAGAAGGCAAAAAAAACTTTTCTCTTTTTGGTGTTGGTTAAAAGGGAACATAAGACATTTAAATAAAAATTTCAAAAAAAAAAAAAAGCTTCCGAGGGAGGGGAACGGGCCCCTGAGACCGGTTCCGGGCTGGCCGAGAAGACAGCCTGAATCTAGACCAGAATGGTGCCTTCTCCCCACTGACCATGCTGAGACTGTGGCCAGTTCATAACCCCCGGGACTGGGACTCGGTTCTGTCACCTGCAAGTCTGGGGACCCGGGAGACTAAGGCAGACTCACGACCGGAAAGCCCTTTTGATCTTAGCGACGGGGCCTCTGAACAGCTCAGGACCGGTGTGCCAGTTCCATTAATAATAGTTTTTACCACATGATCTCACTCATTTGTGGATTATAGAGAACAACATAGACTGATGAAAAGGGACAGACCCAAAGACTGAGAAACAGCGATCAGGCTATCAATCCCCAGAAGGGAAGTAGGGGAGGGCGGGGTAAGGGGAAGAGATCAACCGAAGGACTTGTATACATGTATATAAGCCAAACCAATGGACATGGACAACAGGGGGATGGGAGCATGAGTGTGTGTGCGGGGGGAGATTGAGGGTTAATGGGGGGGGGGGGGGATAAGGCAACATTTGTAATACCTTAACTAATAATAAAAAAAATGGAAAAAAAAATAATAGTTTTTAAAGTGAGGCTAAAAGGGCTTAGAGAAAAAATCTTAACTGGAGTAACCTATTGCGCTACCATCAGGCACAATGAGGGTACTGCTTTGGCATTTGAGGTAGATGCAAAGATGATAGACTCATAGACTTACATTTAATTCTTTTATTCATTTTTAGTTTATTCTTACGTATAGGTGTTAGTTGGTAATCTAGTTTCTTCTTTTTTTGCTTGCACGTGTCCAATTTTCCCAACACCATTTATTGAAGAGACTGTGTTTACTCCATGTATGCTCTTGCCTCCTGTCAAATATTAATTGATCACAAGGGCATGGGTTGATTTCTGGGCTCTCTGTTCTGTTCCTCTGATCTCATGTTCTTATGCCAGTACCAGGCTGCTTTGATTACAG
Organism: Myotis davidii; assembly: GCF_000327345.1. NCBI lineage: Eukaryota > Metazoa > Chordata > Mammalia > Chiroptera > Vespertilionidae > Myotis > Myotis davidii. Next base: position 2,888,771 of record NW_006286587.1, on the reverse strand, counting down.
TGGACTTGTAGTGTAGTTTGATATCAGGTATTGTGATCCCTCCAGCTTTGTCCTTTCTCAATATTGCTGCAGCTACTCAGGTTCCATCTAAGTTTTTGAAGTATTTGTTCTAGATCTGTGAAATACGCCATTGGTATTTTAGTAGGAATGGTGTTTAATTTATATATTGCTCTGCGTAGTATGGACATTTTCATCATGTTAATTCCTCAATCCATGACCGCAGCATATGCTTTCCACTTTTTTGTATCTTCCTCAATTTCTTTCTTCAGCATTCTGTAATTTTCCAAGTACAGGTTTTATACCTCTTTGGTTAAATTTATTCCTAGGTGCCTTATTTTTTCATTGTAATAGCAAATGGAATTCTTTTCTTAATTTCTCATTCTGACAGTTCATTATTGGTGTATAAAAATCCCACCAATTTCTGATTGATAGCTTCATAGGTTAACGCTGGAGATTGCTGCCTTGAACAACCAATTCAAAAATGGGACTAAAAATCACAACTGGACATCATCCAGAACCACAGGAAGGCTGGCTGAGTGGAAATTCTACAACTAGGAGGAAAGAGAATATCATACCCAGACTCAGCGA
>NW_006286587.1:2886940-2887514 GCF_000327345.1 Myotis davidii | reverse complement strand
GGGGGGAAAAAAGAGGAACAAATGTAATAATCTGAACAATAAAGATTTAATTAATAAAAATCCCACCAATTTCTGATTATTAAATTTTATATCCTGCTACCTTGCAGATTCATTTATTAGATCTAGGAGTTTTTGGAGGAATCTTTAGGATTTTCTATGTATAATATTATGTGATGTGTGAATAATGAGTTTTACTTTCTCCTTTCCAATTTGGATGCCATAGGCAGAAAGTGTGACTGGCAGGCACCTATCTGATGCTTCATCTCCCTCTGGACTGTCATCTTCCTGGTGCTGCCCTGGAGGCACCAGGAAACCTGAAAGGAAAACATACTTTGCCTTGATCAAGTGAGCCAACCAGCGTGTCTTACAGAGCCGCCCCTCCCAGAACCCTGAGGAAGCCTGCTGGACTGGATGAAAGAGAGGAGCCAGTGCCAGTGTGCCTAGGACCACTGAATTATGCTCCGCCTTTTCCAACTACAATTTATAAAGCTTAATTACATTTACTTTTAAAGTAATTAAAGAGCTTACCTAACAATGTGTCTACAAGGGTACATTTTTTAAAAATATGTTTTTG
>NW_006286587.1:2884714-2886925 GCF_000327345.1 Myotis davidii | reverse complement strand
TTTTTATTTTTTGAAAGTCATTTCCTACTTTCCTGTCATTTTTGTTTGTTTTGTTAATCCTCACCCGATTTTTTTTTTCTTCCCTTTTAGATAAAGTGGAAGGGAGGGAGGGAAGGGGAGAGAGAGAAACATCAATGTGAGAGAGACACATGGATTGGTGGCCTCCCGCCTCCTGCACATCCCCTACTGGGGATCCAACCTGCAACCCAGGTATACGCCCTGACCAGGAATCCATGCTCAACCCTTGAGCCATGTCAGCTGGGCAACCAGGGTGCATTTTTAAATTTATAATTAATTACTACAAGAAAGACACACAGACCACAAAAAAAGTAACTTGAGGTAATGTTCTCAGGAACAGTGCCCTTCCCCACCATACTTTAAATGACTGAGAAGACACCCTGCATTCAGAACTGAGGACAGGTTGAGAGAACTGCATTCCTGAGAAATCATGCTTTTCAACATTGCCTTCTTTGCTCTCAACAGACATTTGATTAATGATTCAAACGCAGTCCCGACAGTCACCTCTACCAAAGACTGCTTACTGCAAAAGTGAAAAATGGTTAGACCACTATGAAGTTCAATGTGGCAATCTCTACAAATTTTTTAAATGCTTTTATGTCTTGAGCAATGCCACTTCTAGAAAATTGTCATTCAAATACATTTGCATATATGCAAAAGATGTTATGTATAGTTATTCATTGAAGAACTATTAATTTTATATTATAGCACTATGTATAGCACTATGTTTGCTAGAATTTGGGATATAATCCAATTTGTAACTTAACAGGCATATTTTGAAAATATTAAACCAAAGTGTCTAGCAACAAAAAAATTTTTTAAAACCTGTACTATATCCACACAATGGGCCATTTACAATTATAAAAGAAAGAATGAAGAAGTGCTCCATACTTTGATATGGAATACTTGAAAGTTGCTAAGAAATCAGATCTTAAAAATTCTCACCACACACATACACATTATAATTATGCTTGGTGATGGATGTGTTGACTAACCTTATTATGGTAATCATTTCGCAATATATACATATATCAAGTCATCAAATTGTATACCTTAAACTTATGCAATGTTATATGTAATTTGTATCTCAATAAAGTTGGGAAAATATTTTTTGAAAGGGGAGGAGGGCAGGGTTAATTCCACATAAGGTGGGATCACAGAACGTCACCACTCAAAGCATATCAGGAATTTTAAGTTGGTGCCCAAAGGAACTGCATTCATTTTGAGATATGCTGTCTTTGGCCAGCATAGGTTTTGTTGTTTGTTTTAGCCAACAGAGCATAAATCTCAGAGGTTCCAGACGCTCTGAGAAAATGGGAAGATCTGACAAAGCAGAGTCCATATCAGTGGAGGGTTCAGTCTCCTGTCACAACTCCCAGTTCAGATTCTGAAAACCCAGAGCTTCCCTCTGCGCTTGGGGGGAGGGAGGGGTGAAGGATGGGGGGGTCATTAGAAATAGCAGCTCTTTTTTAAATATATTTTATTGATTTTTTACAGAGAGGAAGGGAGAGAGATAGAGAGTTAGAAACATCGATGAGAGAGAGACATCGATCAGCCGCCTCCTGCACACTCCCCACTGGGGATGTGCCCGCAACCCAGACACATGCCCTTGACCGGAATCGAACCCGGGACCCCTCAGTCCGCAGGCCGACGCTCTATCCACTGAGCCACACCGGTCAGGGCAGCAGCTCTTTATAGAGTTTAATCCCCTCGCTCAGTGTGTAAGGAAATCAAGGACCAGGGAGGTCATGAAAATTGCCTAAAACCAAAGCCTGTTGGAAGCCAATGAAGGGCTCCGGAGTCTCCCAACAGAGAGGCTGGAGTCCAGCCGGGATGGCCTTTGAATGGCCCAGGAATCTGGCCGTGGTGGGCATCGCGGGGTTTTGGTGAGGTCTTCAGAGTCAGAGCTTGGAGCATTCACTCGACCCCCAGCTTCCTCCTCCACCACCATCCCACAAAGCTCTCTCTGCGCTCGTAGGAGTCTCCACAGCACCAGCTCTCGGGCACGATGGACTGCACCCCGGACTCCTCTTGAAGGAGTCCCCGTGTGGCGGGAGCGGACTCTGGCACTGGGATCCTGCTGGAGACCAGACGCTCATTTCCTGCGGGGCGCGCGTGGAGGGCGCAGAGAGCCTTGCAGGCTGCTCCAGATCGCATCCGCTAAACCCTAGGACACTAGGGTGGCAAGGCGCA
>NW_006286587.1:2878589-2884606 GCF_000327345.1 Myotis davidii | reverse complement strand
CCACGCTGCGCCTTTGCAAGTGCAAGTCCGCGTCTCCAGAGCGGGAACCGATCGGACCCGGCAGGGGAGAGCGCGGGAAGGAGGCACGGGAGCAGGTAAGTGCCGAGGCGGCGGACCAGAGCTCCATTGGTAGCCGACGCCCACTTTTTCCCGGAGGGATTGGGGCTGCTTTGCCTCCGGCCTTCCTCCGGATGCACCCGGAATGGCCCAAAGTGGAGGAGTTGGTGTGAGAAGAGACCGGGCAGAGGATGGTAAATGAGAATGGGGGGCGGGGGTGAAGGATGCTAGCGGGCGAGGGCCAATTTACAGGGAATGGCGTGGGGAGGGATGCGCCTTCTTGGGGGAAATTTCCTCTCACCGTACCTACCCCCATCCGCAGTTTTCTTCTCGCCCCGAGGCCCCGCACGCTTTGCTTTTTGGAGCCCGGATTTCTGACTTGATTCTCGCCTCTGCCGAGGCGGCTCCTCTGGGGACCGCGCGGCCACGCTGGATGGTTAATCGGGAAGGAGAGGAGAGGGTTCCTGGGCGAGGTGGTCAAGGATGCATCCCGTGGAATGGGACGCTGGTCTGCCCGGTCCAGGTGCACCCCCTTCCTCTGGGGTCCCCGGACTGGAGAGGCGCGGAGCGTAGCGGCCAAGAGGGCGTGGTTCCTGCTTCTCCATCTGGGGCTGTACTGTCGGGCACTGGGCCTCCCGTAAGTCCTAGAGGCGACCGGGAGGAAGGACACCCCGTCTGCGAAAGCCACTGGGACGTGGACTTCACCTCCGGAAGGTTTTCCCTCTGGTATGCAGCGGATGGGAGTGCTCCCGCCGCCGGCCTTCCTCCCTTCCCGGGGCAGATCCCTGGCTCTAGCCCTCCTCTCAGAGGGCGGGGCCATACCGCCTGTCCAGTTGGGTCCACTTCTTGCTTCCAGCATCCCGCGGCACCCACACTTGGAGTCTTTCCAGGTGTGCTAAGGGGAAGGGGTGCAGGCGGTTCACAGCTGGGCGACTGGGGCCCCCTTTTCGGGGGTTGGGGGTCCGCGTTCTTTTTCCGACCCCTCCGATGTCTTGAACTCGGTGACACTCTATCTCCTGAAGGCTCAGTACCTCAGAGATTTTATTTCCTCTCCCGTGGGCAGCTTCAGGCTCTAAAGGACAGCGCAGTCCTCAGGCCCTCCTGGGTCCTCGCTCACACTTGCCTGCCCCTAGCAGGGCTGTTTTCAGTTAGGCCCAGTCTTGGAGCAGCTGCCACTTTCCGAGGACACACACCTTGGTGACAGGCCATGGTGCTTCCCAGTCAGCGCTGATTCTGGGAGGGGAACTGGGGACAAAGGAGGGAGGGAAAGCAGACAGAGGATGTCTTTCTAAAGCTGGTTCCCAGAATGTAGCGGTTGAAGAATGCCCTCCCGCCCACAGCCTCCTCCACCTGTGGATCCTGGTTAGGATCCTCATTCATTCATTCAACAGATTCCTATGGGTCCCCCACTATGTGCCAGGCCCTGGGCTGGGCAGCAGGAGTTTGGTTTACAAGAAGATTGGCACGCAGAGAGCATAAATCACTCCCCCAAGATGACTCAGTCTGTCTACGTGAAGATAGATTTGGTCATTTCCAAGTTCGTGGTTTGGCCAGGAAAGAGGGAACAGGGCCCTGCTGTAGAGGAAAGACCCTGTTGTATCCCAGTCCTTTGGCTTCATGTCCCTGGCTAAGGGATGGCACCACAATGTGACTGCCATAGATGCCTGGGCCAGCTGCTTGGAGCAGCCCTGGAGAACTTCCAGGACCCCTGGTGACTGGGCAAAGGGGTCCCTGCTCCTGGGGGGGGGGGGGGGCCAAGATACACATTCTTCTTGCATGTCTCTGCAGAGTCCAGCCCATCCTATGCCCAGTCCCTCCTGACAGCCTAACACAGTGGAGGATTTCCCAGTTTCTAGATTTCATGTCTCCTCTCCCCTGTACCCTGGGTAGCTCTGTCTGTGGGTGGGCACCAAGTCTAGTTGGCATTACCTGGGTGGCTCTGTGGGGATGCTACCACATGTTTGCTGTATGTTGTGCACTGGTTGTGTCTCCTTCCAGGATCCAGGATGGCATGTTGACTCTCCCAAAGATGTGGGCAGGGTGCTAGGCTCACCAGCTCGTGAGAGCAGAGATCTGGACCCTGAGCTCAGCGTACTCAGATCCTGAGACTTCCACCCACCACTCCACCTGCAAGCTTCATCATGGCCACACAGAATGTAAACACTAGTTTTGCACCCAACTTCAACCCATCCCAAGACCATGTCTCCTCCTTTCCCTTCAACTTCAGTTATGTTGATTATGACCTCCCTCTGGATGAAGATGAGGACATGACCAAGACTCGGACCTTCTTTGCAGCTAAGATAGTCATCGGTATCGCACTGGCTGGCATCATGCTGGTTTGTGGCATTGGCAACTTTGTCTTCATTGCTGCTCTCGCCCGCTATAAGAAGCTACGGAACCTCACCAACCTGCTCATTGCTAACCTGGCCATCTCTGACTTCCTGGTGGCCATAGTCTGCTGCCCCTTTGAGATGGACTACTATGTGGTGCGGCAGCTCTCCTGGAAGCACGGTCATGTGCTCTGTGCCTCTGTCAACTACCTGCGTACAGTATCACTCTACGTCTCCACGAATGCTCTGCTGGCCATCGCTATTGACAGGTGAGGATGTTGGGCAGGGGTAAAGATGGTGGTTGGACCAGGCTGCCCCTTTCCTCACTTCAGCTCTGACTGTTCACATTGCTTCATATGTGAATGCTCGCTGAGCTATCACGGGGCAAGAGGAGACCTGGTTTTTCCAGTTGTGGCTCATGTTCTCCCAAATGGGAGCAAGAGTGAGACTCCTGAGCCCCCCAACTCTGGACTATGCCCCCGGATACCACAGCTGCTTCAGATGTATGCATGTTACATGACCATGAATTGTATCAAACACAAAGCAAAAGCAGGAAGTTTAGGCAGCTTAATGCCTAGAAGCCATGTGAGAGTTAACCAGGGCAGCTTCCAGTCGAGATAGATTGTACCCAGTTATTGTGTAACCACTCCCCAGATCAAGATATAGAACATTTCCATCACCTAGAAAACTTCCTGATGCCCCTCACCTGGCAATCCTCCCACCACACACAACCCTGTTATTTAACTTCGTAAAAATGGAATCATACAGGATGTACTCTTGTTTCTGGTCACTATAAAATCAACAACAGGGCTTGTTTGCAGAAAAGGAAGGAAAAGCTTCCTTTGCTTTTTTGTATATATTTACATGCTCATTTGCATATATTTGCATGAGATGTTCTGGAAGTCCTTGCTCTGTTATAGATTTGTAAAGTAAAATTTCTAATAGCAGCTTATGATAAATCAGACACATGTTTTATTTCTGCAAAGTGTTGTAGGCCAGCAGGGGCTGTTTGAGGGGAGCAGTTGGTATCACATTCTCTTGGTCCACCATTGTGAGCTGTGCTGAGGCTCGTCTTGATAATGTGTTTTTAATCATCTTTTTTCCCCTTTGTCTCCTTTCAATCCTTTATTTTTCTCTAGTTCTCAGTGCTATTTAGGTTTGTTGTCCTTTTTATCAACTAGTTGATTATTGTTTATGATAATAAAATGCACATACACAAGAGGAATCTTTTCTTATAACAAAACTAGAGGCCTGATGCACAGATTCGTGCACTGGTGGGGAGCGTGGCCTGCAGGGATCAGCCTGTTGTGGGAGCACCACTCATCCTGGTCAGCCGAGCGGCTGTTCCCACTGCAGGAGCGCACTGACCACCAGGGGGCAGCTCTTGCATTGAGCATCTGCCCCCTGGTTGTCAGTGCCTGTCACAGCGACTGGTTGACCAGTTGTTCTGGTGGTTCTGCCATTTGGTTGCTGGGCTTTTATATATAGATTCCTGCAGGAAAAACAATTTTGTTATTGCAACTCTGGGGTTCTCCAGTCCTAAAACCAATGTTTATGAAATGTACCCACCAACCAACTGCAAAATTCCCCCAGGCTATCATTTAATAGTGAAACAAAGATTCCTGGGCCCTAGCCCAGCACTGTTGAATGGGAATTCCTGGGCTAGGTCTATATTTCTATCTAATTCCCTGAGTGATTCTGATGTTTACTCAAGTGAAAATTATTACTTTCCTCATCCCCTTTGTCCCACTGAAATCTTTTTGTCTTTATAATCTAGGGTATGTTTTTAATGTAACAGGAGTTTCTTAAGAAGCAACCAGGTAAATGTGCCTGTTCTATTATGTATAAATATCAGAAGGACCACCTAATGCCAAAAAGAATGTGGTTCATGGGTAGAGGGCCTGGAAGAGATGCTATGTCAAGTCATAGAAATCCTAGAAGGAGTGTTGACCTCAAGAAACACATCCAAGCAAATAGATGGTAACAAACACCTTGCTTTAGGGTGTCAAGGTGACTTCACCCACCTTTTCATCTGAGCTTGAGAAAGCCCAAGGAGGTGGGTGTAAAAGTTTTGTATCAGAAACCTGGATTCTGGTCCCAGTACCAAGTGAGCATGGACAAGTCATTTACTTCTCATTAGATTCCTTAGATTCCACCTCAGACCCACCCTACCCTCCTGCTCAGTAATGCAGGATGATACCAGCAGGAGAGGAGAGACAAAGCCCTAGTCCACTGCCTTGAAAGGGGTCCCACCTCTCTAAAGCATGAGATATTTGTAAAGAAGGGTTTTCAAGTATTGTATTCTTGGGCAAAATGGCAAGATTGAAAGCCAAGGTGGTATCAATAGGACATAATAATAAAAGGCGATATGTACTTACTGAACACCTACTACATGCCAAGCATTTTGCTAACATTATTGTATTTAATGCTCGCAGCAGCCCTGCAAGGTGTTGTCATTTTTTCCCATGTTGCAGTTGAGGAAATACATCTCAGAGAGACTGAATGATTCACTCCATTCCCCAAAGCCAATCAAAGGAAAAGCTGGGATTGATTCTATCTGTTTGACCCAAGTCCTATGTTGTTTTCTCTACACCACTCACTTCTCCAAATGCCAAATGATGTTGCTAAGAAGACAAGCTGTTGAAGCTGGAGAAATAGGTGCATGGGATCTCATGGAGACACTGTGCCTGCTTTTGTGTGTGTTTGGGGTTAGAAAGAAACTAATAAGTGTTCTCAAGTACATATTATTATTGATGGCTTCCCTCCCCCACCAGATATCTCGCTATCGTTCACCCCTTGAAACCACGGATGAATTACCAAACGGCCTCCTTCCTCATCGCTTTGGTCTGGATGGTGTCCATTCTCATCGCCATCCCATCTGCCTACTTCGCAACCGAAAAGGTCCTCGTTATCGTCAAAAACCAGAAAAAGACCTTCTGTGGCCAGATCTGGCCAGTGGACCAGCAGCTCTACTACAAGTCCTACTTCCTCTTCATCTTCGGGGTCGAGTTTGTGGGCCCCGTGGTCGCCATGACCCTGTGCTACGCGCGGATCTCGCAGGAACTCTGGTTCAAGGCCGTCCCCGGTTTCCAGACGGAGCAGATCCGGAAGCGGCTGCGCGGTCGCCGGAAGACGGTCCTGGTGCTCGTGTGTATCCTTACCGCCTACGTCCTGTGCTGGGCGCCTTTCTACGGCCTCGCCATCGTGCGTGACTTCTTCCCCACCGTGTTCGTGAAGGAGAAGCACTACCTCACGGCTTTCTACATCGTCGAGTGCATCGCCATGAGCAACAGCATGATCAACACCGTGTGCTTCGTGACGGTCAAGAACAACACCATGAAGTACGTCAAGAGGATGATGCGGCTCCGCTGGCGCCCCTCCCACCACGGGAGCAAGTCCAGCGCAGAGCTTGACCTCAAAACCAGCGGCGTGCCGGCCACGGAGGAGGTGGACTGCATCAGGCTGAAGTGACCCCCTGGTTTCTCACAATTGAACATCCAAAAGCCAGTACTTGGAGGAAAACTTGTGGATAGCCAAGTTCATGGGCTGCGTGCGGAAAGGGCAGCTGTGTTCGTGCCTCTCTGCCCTCAAGTTACCGGATGCATCTCAGTCATAACATGGAAGGAGACC
>NW_006286587.1:2867173-2878559 GCF_000327345.1 Myotis davidii | reverse complement strand
CACAGCAGCTGACGTTGACCGATACCTGCTCAGCACCTACTGTATGCACAAGCACACCAATAACTGACATTGAACATCTGTGTGCTAGCCACACCCAGGAGATTAATGGTTAGTGGTCGGCAAACTCATTAGTCAACAGAGCCAAATATCAACAGTACTTCTTCCAAATAGACTCGCCCAGGCCGAAAACCGACTTCTGCACATGGGCCACGAAGTTTCAGTTGCACTGTACGTGCGCTCCCACACGTGGTATTTTGTGGAAGAGCCACATTCAAGGGGCCAAAGATCCGCATGTGGCTCACGAGCTGCAGTTTGCCGACCACTGGACTAGAGCAACAGGAGCTGACCTTTGTTGACCACCTACCCTGTGCAAAAACAATATTTAAATAACAAAACAAGCCCAGCCGGTGTGGCTCAGTGGTTGAGCATCCACCTATGAATCAGGAGGTCACAGTTCAATTCCCTGTCGGGGCCTATGTCTGGGTTGCCGGCTCGTCCCTGTGGGGGCGTGTGCAGGAGGCAGCCGAACAATGATTCTCTCATCATTGATATCATTGATGTTTCTATCTCTCTCCCTCTCCCTTCCTCTCTGAAATCAATAAAAGTTTATTTTAAAAAGAAATAAATAACAAAATGGCAGAAGCTATTGGAATCACCAAGTTATATCTGGATATATAGATGCTCAGACCACAAATGATTACCTGGACTCACTCTCCATCTCCCCGCATTCTGCATCTCATCAGTGCAGGAATGTCAACAAAATAAGGCACCTAGACTTGGTGGAAACATAAAAATAAGTTTGTCAGAGTATGGGGCTTACAGCCTCTTCAGAAGATAGTTCGTGCCATCACATTGAGCTTTTCCACTCAGCTCTTACTACCTCCGTAGGACATTCTCTAGGATCCTGGCTTCCAGAAAGAATTTTCCCCATACCCAGCCCATTGGTTATCTACTGGGGTGTAATTTCAAAGGAAAGAACCAAACAATATTTCCCACTGATACTTGAAAGCTCATCATCCTTTTGTGTGAAGACAATCCTGAAATGAGAACCACATCCAGTTCCAGTTCCTGATACTGTAAAGTATTTCAGAGCTCTAGTGTCAGGGAGGAAGGGGACGGAAAAAAGGGTAGAATTGGCCACTGGCAATGAACATAATCTGTGTGGCTATTTTGCTAAAGCCTAGACCACTTTTGTAAAATAAATCCTCTTTTACAAAATGAGCTATACTTGGAAAGTGCTTTTCAACTATATGAATAATATGAATGGATCGCCTGGCCAGCATGCTCAGTGATTGAGCACCGACCTATGAACCAGAAGGTCATGGTTCAACTCCCAGTCAGGGCACATGGGACCAGTGATATTGAACGGTGTGTCTGGACAAAAGAAACCATTCACTGTGGCTTATTATGGAGGAACAGTCCTACTTTTTCATCCCAATTTGGAACAAAGTACCCTGAACTCTTCACAATGCAGCCTGTCTACACTGGGACAAAAAAGGAACCCCTGTCCTGGGTTACATCTGGAAGCTTCAACTTCAGCGTCTCAATGATCACCAGGCTTTCAGCATCCCATGGTCCTAGGAGTGTTGAAACCCTTCCCTGCATGTTTCACACCCCAACACTGCATAATCGGTGGTATTATTACACATCTGTGGTGATTGTGTGTATTTGTCCTAATTTCTTCCTGATTCATTTTGAGGCAAAGACTATACAAATGGTACCTGGTTTGGGATTGGCCCATTCCCATTTGGAAAACTGGGAGAAAGTGTTATTTATTTGCTTGTGTGGTTTTGTAAAATTATTTTTTGTTTCTTTTACTAATCGGTGAAGTCTCCATCAACATTTTCTTCCATCACCACCCAGCAGACACCTGCAAGTCCAATCACTATACCCTCAGAAAATGGAAACTCATTTTCATTTTAGCCAAAGCCAAATGACTTGTAAGTTTTAATTTTACAAAATTACACATTGCATTCTAAAGCCAAGCAAATAATTATTTGCGGTTATCTGCATTTTTTAAAATCCTATCTAATAAAGAGGGAATGTGCTAATTGACCCTCACACTGTCGCAAAGATGGCAGCACCCACAGCCAATAAGGAGGGAATATGCTAATTGACTGCCCCACCCTCAAAGATGGCAGCATCCACACCACAAGATGGCAGTGCCCAGTCCCCTCAGCCCTGCCAGGGCTTGGCAAGGCTGGGCCCACCCCCAGGCAGGCCCGGCCGCTCTGTGAGCCTGACCCCAGAGACTCCCTGTCCCTTCAGCCCCCCAGCCACCCAGGGCCGGTCCAAGGTGCAGGCAAGCCTCCAATGGCGGCTGCCCAGCCGTCCAGGGCCGCCTGAGGCTCAGGTAACCAGGGCCAGCCAAGGCTTGTGCTGCCAGCAGTGGCAGCAGCAGAGGTGTGATGGGGCATCGCCTTCCCCTGGTTATCAGGTCGCCTCCCGCCCTGAGGGCTCCTAGACTGTGAGAGGGGGCAGGCCAGGCTGAGGGACCCCCCTCCATTGCATGAATTTTCATGCACCAGGCCTCTAGTATAATAATAATTGTATTTGTGTTTATTACCACCTTCCTGACTCTTCTTCTAATAAGATTCTTTAAGAGTAGACTATGTACAAAAAAAAGTAGACTGTGTATGAATTGTGTCTGTTAATAAAAATTCATCCCTTTTTCCTTTGATCCAAAATGTACCATCCTTTCTTCATTTAAATGTAACTGAAACAATTTTTGTAAACATCAGTGTGTAGTTGTGATTTTCCAGTGAATAAGAGTGCTATGTTATTATTAAATGAAATAATTAACATATGGAATCTTAGCCACAGTATTTGAGCATTTTCCCCATTAATCTTTAATATATGTTATATATTTAGATATAAATGAAGTAATAGCCATCTAAACAGTTCAACACTGAAACAGAAAGAGAATTCTTGAAGGTATCTTAGAACAGTGGCAGCTCATATCAGCACCAGCCTCATCGCGATACATCCTTCCAGTTTACAGCCCAGAAGAGTATCATGCATGCAAATAAGCAGAGAACAGATACTCTGTGCCCATTTTACCCTTGCATTTTAAAATTATCTCATTTGTTTAATGAAAATTGCTGTTTGCATGGAAACTGTTCATTCATCTAACTGGTGTTAAGGTAATAAATTAATTACACTTGTGTTTAACCTTTTCTTCTCAAAACTAATTAATGGTAAGCCTAAGATACTTATAATATGCTAAGGTATATAAACATTTATACATACTATTATATTTTGAAAATTTAATCTCATTTTGCAAAAAGGGTCCATTTTCTCAGTCAGAATAAAAGAAAAGATGTCTTTATGATGAAGCTATTAGAGATTTTTCTTTTCAACATCCAACATCTAAAATAAGTTGATTTTCAAGTTGAAGAAATCAAAAGATGGCTTTAAGCCCTTCAGGCATAAAAATCAATTTCAGATTTACAAGGGAGAATGTGACATATGGGAGGTGATTAGAAAACTTAAAGTGAGTTTTATTTCTAGGAGGAAATGATAGCTTTGAAACTGATCTCTTCAATTTAGCTATTATTTCTCCACTGGGCTCAAGAAGATACAAACACACATACACACACACACACACACACACACACACACACAAACACACACACACCAATAGGACACCAGAACAGGAAAAGACTTAAGGGCATATAACTCAATTCACTTCTTTCTTAGACGAGAAGATATGAATTCCAAATGAGGGAATCACTTACTTAATGATGCACAGCTAATCCTTGCTGGGACCATAACATTGGCCCAAGGCCTCACTCTGGTTCGGTAAACTGAACTCGGTAACTGCCTCCCTTTGAGTCCAAAGGAGGGGGTCCCTCTCTAAGAATGCTTAAAGGGCCATTTAAGCTGTTTTTGACCTCATGGGAGAATCTTCACCTGCGCAAAAGATAGCTTCCCTCCCTCTGGCAAGCAAAGAGTGCATTCCATCTGAGTTAAGTGATTTCATAACCCAGACTCCAGGATTCCAGAGAAATGAGCGAGAATTATACCAGGACCAATCCAGTGTTTCTGCCTTTCTCCTGGATGAGAGATATGTCCCGTTGGTGGAGGTCTAAACACATTTTATGTTAATGTAGAGGGAGCTATTTGAAAGTGATTCTGGAGCCATGTGGGATGGCATATTGTGATGAGAGGCAACACTAGCCCCAGGAAAAGCAGGTGGTGGGAGAGAGTTTGCTCACATTTAAAGACAAAGCAAGCCTGGGACCACAAAAGATACAGAGTGCATTCTTCACACATTACTACTGCTGACCCCGAGTACAGGTCATTCTTCACGCCTCCCAATAGCCAAATGTCTCTGGTCACTCGGTCAGCCTCTCTCGCGAGGTCCACCAACCAGGTGCACATTACCTCCTAGGGTTGCTTGAACCACTTACTCCTTTACAGATACTTAAAGGGCTCCAAAAACAGTACAGTTTATCCCAGAGATAAACTAGTATGGGGGGAAATGTGACACTTCCTTCAGATACAACAAACTGGTGAGGGGTGAGGCATTCATTGGAACTTAGAAAGAATGAGTAATCACTGAACAGGAAGGTAGCAGAGGGTTGCCTCCAAGAAGCAGGGAGGTCAGGCCCTGGAACAGAAAGCCATGTAGGCACAAGGTCCTTGTATGCCTTTGTTGGTATCCCTTTATGACCTGTGTCACAAGCTGGGATGAAAGAGGTCGCCTCCAGGAATCTCATTTAATGCTGACCTTGGGTTCCCTGCTCTGGATCCAGCTCCTAGGCAAGATCCTGACATAATCCTTTGACCAAACTCTGCTGCAGGGATAGTCCAGTGTGTGCAGTAAAGGGCCTCCCACCCACTCACCTGGTCTCTGTGCTGGCTGCTGTGCAGCAACAAAGATAATGAAGATGCAAGCTTGAATTTCAAGGTGACTCTCGAAATAATATATTTGAAATTGAGGCACTGTATGCACAAAAATGGAAGGAATTTAGAAGACATCTAAAGGAATCCTTTAGATTCCTTTCAGCCATGGGGATCAGAGGATTAGGATGGGACAGTTAGGCAGACGCTGAAGATAGTTAATGGTGGAGAGAAGGTATCAGGCCTAGGGAATCCAATAAGTAAACTCATAGAAGAGGGAAAATGATATGGAATATAAGTGGGACAGCAAATCATTTGATCTGATGGGTACACAGAATGCAGAGCTTTTAGGGGAGGAACAGATCCAGGCAGCAGACTGAAGATCAGGGCAAAGAAAGAGGCAGGATGTGGGGGTGGATTGGAAGAGCCTGGAATTCAATCACACAGAATTGAGTTCAAATAGTGAGTCTAACTTAGCCATGTGAATTGGGAAAGATAACTTACCCAGGTCTTAGTTCCTCGTATGTAAAATGGGAATAATAGTACTTACATCATAGGAATTATATGGATTAAATAGATATTTTAGAAAAATGCCTAGAACATCATAAGCAGTCAACAGATACTAATTGCTGTTTTTAGCATAATTAATTCTAGGAACAGAATTTCTCCTAAATGAATCCAGAACATTGTGTCATGTATAATGGATATAATATTTTGGGATTATCAAATCATTTTTATTTTCTGTGATCCCAAGTCCCTGGTATCGTGTACTCCCTATTTTACCTGGCCATCTCAAATCGTATGATGTCTTCCATAGTGTAGAGATGATGCCCTTTCACCCTCATGACTGAGCCAGGATGTTTAATGACCCTCAAGAAGAAAACTATGGTGCAAGGAAAGTCCTTCCATAAAGGAAGGAGAAAATAGACCCCCATTCCCTCCAGTCCCAAAGGTGCTGGGAAAGAAAGAAGCAAAAGTTACTTGAAGACCAGATGCACTTGTCCTTGCATTCTTCTTCAGGGGCTAAATCTAGCCATTGGAGGTGGGGATACAATAGAAACATCAAAGGTATAAGGAAACCTAAGATCATGGAGTAGGGAGGCACCAATAGAACCTTCCGTGGGCTCACTGGGGGAGGACCCAAACCTCTAAGAAGAGCCTGTATAATGGCCCAGAGACATGGTAAGCAGCAGTGGAGGAGACGGCAAGATAGAGGAGTCCAAGGCATTGCCTTGACACCCCTCAGCAGGCAGGAATCCATGAATGTTTATGTTTCCCATAAATGGGTGGACAGAAGCCTGAGGTTGGGCCAGAGAGGCCATTACATGTGGGGCCTTTGCAATCAAGAACAAGTATTCAGAACCATAGACCACAAAAGACCAAATGGCACCTCTTATTCCTCTGAAGTCCATCCATCAGTAGAGCCAGCAAGAATCCAGAATCCACGTAACAGTGTGTGAGTCTCAGTCTTCCTTCTGCCCTCCTCCAACATGAGGTCATGGGAAGCTCCACCATAATAGAAAGGAGTATTGGGAAGGAGCTGAAATGCAAAAAGACTTCATTTGTCAGAAAGTGGATGATTTAAACTGAAGGGATTCTATTTACGTTCAAAAAGACCATTTTTCATTGATAGCTGAGTTTAAGTTTGCTTCTCCACTTCCCAATGAGACAAAGTTTCATGAAGCTTTGACCAGAGACAGAAAAAGTCAAGAAGCTATGTTTTTCTTGTATATCCAAGTACAGTGTCAGCCAGCCTTGCACATATAACAATGTTGAAGAGGCAGCAAGAGATTGCGAACTGGGTTGGGGAGAAGAGAAGAAAAGAAGCCGTCACACTGGAAACACATGATAGGAATGAAAATGGTCACACAGGATCTAGATCCAGATCTTCTGAAATAGCACTCAAAACAATAAGCCAGTATAGGAAAGTACAGTTGATATTGACAGCTTTGATATTTGTGACTTTGTTCATATGAAATGGCAAATATCATAACGTAATCATTTGTTATTTTGAGAGCTGGAAGTTTCTGTCTTGCACACCTCTAGGCCTCGCCAACCACATGGCAGCCCCATGTCAATAGAACTTTCTTGCTCTTTACTCAACATTGTATATCCAGTTGCTCTCATGAAATAATCAAAGACCATATCTCTAATGGAAAAAAAGAAGCCCTTGCCCTCCCCGGTTTGGCTTAGTGGATAGAGCATCAGCCTGCAGACTAAAGGGTCCCAGGTTTGATTCTGATCAAGGGCACATGCCCAGATTGTGGGCTTAATCCCCAGTAGGGGGCATGCTGGAGGCAGCTGATCAATGATTCTCTCTCATCATTAATGTTTCTATCTCTCTCCCCCTCTCCCTTCCTCTCAGAAATCAATTTTTTTAAAAAAAAATTTTTAAAAAGCCCTCTAAATGAAATCCAATGACTCCCTGGTGTTGAAAGTGAAGAAAAAAATGAAGATATTATTATGTGAGAGGTTCAGAATCTTCTAAGAAAATGATAGTTCTGAACCAAACAATAGAAGTTCAGATAAATTTAAAGAATATAATGATGTACTTGATTATTCCAACCTATGGCATGAATGAATAGAATATAAGCTTTATACAGAAACAAGAAGTGATTCATGACACTTTCAGCAAATATTCTAGTCTGTGAAAAAATTACATTTTACGGAAAATATTATATGCTATTGTGCTAGTCATACAATTGAGGATTCCCAAAGATCTAAAATGGATCCTTCAGGAATGTCAAGGTTTTATCTTTTCCATGTTTTAGTTTAACTTCTGAGACCACTTCTTAAGAGTGCCTTGTGGGAAGATGGAGAATTATAGACCAGATAAAATTTTATTTAGGTATATTGATTCATGGCTGTATTAAAAGAACAGTGACTAAAATATTGATGTCAATTTAAAGCGTAGCTGAGTTCTCTTCCACCTAAACTCACTTATCAAACCTCTCAGGCCATGAAAAAGTCAGAAAACACATTGGAAGCCAAGTACTTGCTTCCTCATCCTTCATCTTCACAGGATCTGCTTTTATATAATAAATCCAGGATGACTTCTCCTTAGAAATCTAGGAATTCCTAAACCAGAGTGTTTCACCTACACCTCCCCATTACCAATTATCCTTTTAATATCTTGGCACCTTTTCTAAGAGAAGATAGAAGAGGTGGAATCAAATTGGGGGAAGGACAGGAAATAAGAAGGCACCTATATCATCACCTTCTTGGGTGCAATGTTCTGTGAGTCTTGACATGTGGAAGCATGTTGAAACCACTATGTCATTCATTTCATCATTTAATGTGGTTAGTTCCCCGCACCCCTACTCCACCTGGAAGTCCTTGATGAGAAGTGAGTAGCTGTTGGAAGCACAAGATACTTACCTTCATCCAGGAATTGTTCAAAGAATAAGTTTGCAGTGTATTTGTTTAAATAAAATTTTTAATATATTTTTACTGATTTTAGAGAGGAAGGGAGAGAGGGGGGAGAAAGAAAGAAACATCAATGATGACAGAGAAACATTGATCAGCTGCCTCCTGCACATCCACTACTCATACTACAAACCAGTGTCTTTTTCATGTTTTATGCAGTGTCATGTGGTCGGGGCTTTGCATTTTTATGCTTTTTGTTGGTGGTTTTTCTGCTTAACTGATAACTGAAGGGTTGTCCAGTGCTCCTAAATGCAAGAAGAAGAAAACATGTGTTAGATAGTTTCGTTGAGGCATGAGTTATAGTGATGGTGGCCATGAATTTAGTGTTAATGAATCAACAATATATATTAACAGTGTGTCTTTAAATAGAAACACACATCAAACAAGATTATGTATTGATTGGCTAACAAAAGTGTTGTGCCAGAGGCTCACAGAAACATAACCCTGTATTTCCCCTAGGAGGAATCAGTAACTAGTTGTCACGGTGACTTCATACAACCTGACTACGGCGAATAATGAGAATTTACTATATAACCTCCTGAGTTGAAACCTCACAAGACATATCTTGAAGTGCTAGTTGAATGAAACCATGGTGTTCAGGACTTGACTTGATCAACTTGACTCTTCTGGCAGCATCCGTGCTGCCCGGCCTCCTACACAAGTCTGCCACTTTGATACAAATTGAAACCCCTTGGAAAGAAAGATCTGCAATGGGTGCACACACTTAGTTAACCCACAGCCCACACTTTTGGGGGTCACATGTCTAGGGGAGCAGTCTTTTTTTTTT
Organism: Myotis davidii; assembly: GCF_000327345.1. NCBI lineage: Eukaryota > Metazoa > Chordata > Mammalia > Chiroptera > Vespertilionidae > Myotis > Myotis davidii. The sequence continues at coordinate 2,869,501 of NW_006286587.1, read as the reverse complement.
CCTTATTAAAAACAACAACTGAACTTAAAAGCTGCAGCTCATCTGTTCTATAACATTATTATGGGATGGAAAGAAGAAAACCACAGTCTCCCCATCTCAGAGAGGAAAAGAGGGTAGCCCGTGGCTAAGACTTTAATTGACACAATGTGGCACTTCCAGAGCTTTTCTAAGTTGGCTTTGCAGAGCTGAGGGAAGAGGTATTTAGAGGTAGTGCTGTTCCTTACTCCCAGTCAACCCAGGTGCACAGTCTGAAGATTGAAGTTGAGACAAAAGAAAGGAGTCAGTGACCTTCCACATAAAAATGTGAAGTTTAACTCCACTGAGGAGAGGTGGCTTTTAAAATTATGAGGTGTGAAGGAAAATGCTATTCTGTCTCCTTTTGGGTTTTAAATGTCTCTGACAATTATCACCTGTCCTTAGAGAGAGAGGAAAGAGGAGAGAGGGAGGAAGTGAGGGGGGGCGGGGGGGGGAGGAGTGGGAGAGACAGAGACAGAGAGACACAGAGAGAGAACACATCGTCACATGCCTTTCCACCTGTTTCAACAGCCACTCACTGTGAAATCTGGAGGGTGAAGAGGTTCGCCCGCAAACTACGCAGATGGGGAGAAGATCTCTAAGGAAGTCTTCATCCTGGGCTTTCTCTGTGGGAACGAGAATGACAATAGCCACCCCTCACTGCAGGACACTCACCTAGATGCCTTCCTCAACAACAGGGAAAGGTCTGCCAGGGAGAAGGGGCAGATCTTGGGTGAGGCAGATTCCTTGGGTAAACAATGGAGTTTCTATGCAACAGACTGAAGTATCTCAGAGGGAAAGGGGAGGGGGGAGATTAACCAATGAACTTACATGCATATATCATAACCCCTGGACAGACAATAGTGAGGGGAAAGGTCTGGGGAGGGGAAAAGGAGTGGGGAGGAGGGGGTCACTAGGGGAGAGGGGGGGACATCTGAAAAACTTTCAACAATAAAGATAAATTTTAAAAAACAACAATGAAGTTCCTAAAGAAATGAGTGGGAATCCCACTATGACGATTAAAGAAGAGTTGGTGCTTTGTCGTTTTTAAAGCAAAAATAAGGTCATAATGTCTGCTGTCATCCTTTCCATTCAACTTGTACTAGAAGTTACCATAATAAGACAACGGGGAGGGGGGGGTGGGGATAAGAATTAGAAAAGAAGAATGCCGCCCATCTGGTGTGGTTCGGTGGTTGAGCATCGACCTATGAACCAGGAGGTCAGAGTTCAATTCCCAGTCAGGGCACATGCCCAGGTTGTGGGCTCATCCCCAGTGTGGGGCATTCAGGAGGCAGCCAGTCAATGATTCTCTCTCATCATTGATATTTCTATCTCTCTACCTCTCTCTCCCTTCCTCTCTGAAATCAGTAATAAAAATATATTAAGAAAAAGAAAAATGAATGCTATTGCCGTTATCTGCAAAGGATATAATTGTCTGCACAGAAAACCCAAAAGAATCTAGTAAAAAGTAGTAGCACTAGCACTGGCTGTGTGCTAAGTGGTAGAGCATAGGCCAGTACACCACAGGGTCGAGGGTTTAATTGCTGGTCAAGGGCACATACCTGGGTTGCAGATTTGATCCCCCACCCTCAGTGTGGAAGGCAACTAATTGATGTGTCTCTTTCACATCAATGTTTTTCTCTATCTCTCTCTCCCACCTCCCTTCGTCCCTTCCATTCTCTCTAAAAATCAACGGAAAAAATATCCTCTGATGAGGATTAACAACAACAACAAAAGTAGTAGAACTAATAAGGGAGTGCAGAAAGGTAGTTGGTTATAAGATTCAGAAACAAAAATTAATAGTGAACTTGACAAGTTTATCTCAAAATTCGAGCTAAGGCAACTTTTTGAAGAAATTACTTATTCTACCAGAGAACAATCTATATAAATAAAAGCCTAAGCAGCCATTATGGCCAAAAGACTGGAACAACCAGAACGACCGGTCGATCAGTCATTATGATGCACACTGACCACCAAGGGACATATGCTCAATGCAGGAGCTGCCCCCTGGTGATCAGTGCACTCCAACAGCCAACTCCCATGGCTCCTCCCCTTAGCCGGCCCCTCTGATTGGCCCTGATTGGGGGGCCAACCGGCCAACCTTCTGCTGCTCCTCCCCCTGGCCGGCCTACCTTCTGGGGTCCCTCCCCCTCACTGGCCACCCCCCCACACACCCTCATAGGCCTTGATCGCTAGCCAGGTCAAGGAACCCCACCTGTACACGAATACGTGCACCAGGCCTCTAGTATTTATTATAAAGCTATAGAAATTAAAAGAGAGGAATATTCAAATAGGCCAATTAAACAGAATAGA
>NW_006286587.1:2859558-2866976 GCF_000327345.1 Myotis davidii | reverse complement strand
TATATATATATATATATGAAAATTGGCAAAACCCAGTTTTCTCCAAATGTGGAAATCAAGGATCAAGAGCTAATTTAATCTTAGTTATAGAGAAATAAAATAAGACTTTTACACACTTGACTTTCTTTCTTTTTTTTTTACTTGACTTTCTTTTTACTAAAAATTTACACCCACTACGTCCCCTTGCACTCTATTGTGGAGGTGTTGAAAGGAATAAGGGAACAGGACCAAAAAGGGAAATGTGCTCCCCCACCACTCCTTCAGCCTTGTGCTAACGCCTGAGGAGAGGCAGCAACATCCAGCTCATGGGGAAAGTACAGTGCCCAGCTATTCCTGAGTCACCAGCAGCCAAGGGAGCAGAGGTGGGCATGGGGACAATGATGCCCTGGCTACTGCCAGGTGGATACACAAGGAAGGACTGAAGATAAACTCTCCTGACACTAGGCTGGGAGGCTGGCCCCTGAATGACTCTACCCAAGTAATAGAATATATATTATTACCCATGTACTATAACCCCCATATATTAAAACAGAATTACTCTGCTACAGATAACAAGCTACAACTCACTTCCTAAACATATTCTTCAATGGCCCTTCCTGTGCCAGAGACATTGCTTTCAAGTGCCTTTATCTTAATAATTCTTCCCTTCCCTTTCCAGCACTAAAGAGCAACCCAACACTGCATAACTCATGAGCTACGATTCTGCCATTATGAGTTTATCACCAGCTATTTGTGTCCATTTCTGCCTGCAACTGGTCTCATTCTTTCTTAGGCTCCTCAAAGACCATGAGAGGAGCCTTGGACCTCCTTGCCTTCATCCACATTACCTACTCCCATTTCTCTGGCAGAACATGCTCTCTCTCATGACTCTTAGCCTATTGTCTGATTCTGGTCTCATACCTAGTTCTAGGCTCCCCTCCCCATTGGATTGAACCCTGCTAGAGGCAGAAGGATTCCCCAGAGTAAAGATGCAACCTTGCCCCCAAGGTGAGTATCTCCACTGCCCCAAAGACCCCTGCCCCCTTCCTTCACCAGAAGGATGTTTTCCGGGTTTCAGCACCAGCACAGACCAGTAAAACAGTGACCTGTAATTTAGACCCATGTGACCCAGCTTTACTATTGGGCTCGATCCCTGGGTCCTGCCCCCTATATCTCCTTCCCCCTCTAACTTGAAGCCCTGCTGCCTCAGAAAAGCAACCCCCCCTAAACTAGTATCCTTGGTGCCTTTACTCTTTCTCCATGTGCCAATCAAGGTCTTACTAGGGAATAATTCAACTCAGCTGGTTCAGAAGAGAAGACTCATGAAGGGGCTATTTATGGAGGTGTGGGTGGGGCTAACGGAACCAACAACAGGTAACTGGGCTCCCAGACACCAGCAGCAGAGGGCAGCTTTACCACCCTTAGGACTGGACAGCAAGGGAAGGAAATGGTGACATGGGAGCCTGGTAAGAGCTAGAGCTACTGTGGAGGGGGCATTCCCGAACAGAGGGTGCCACTGTCGAAGCAGAGGCAGGGTAGATGCCCTGACCTCTCCCTCCTGCTGCCTTCTAGTCTCGGGTGCCTTCCGTTGGTCAAACCCAATCAGAATCCAACTGGCATGTGATCCCCAAAATGCCATCCATAGGATCAGCTGCCAGGCACAGAGCAGGGCAGAAAAGGACAGAGAATAAAGCGGGTGTAAGATAAGACAAACGGCCTACACCTCTCATGCCACACCCTTCATGTCTCCTGCAACCATGGTAGCTTCAGCTCTATCACAGCCAGACATGGACTCTCTTAGCCTCCTGACAGGGGGGTTTCTCTTAAGTCCATCACAAGGTGTTCACTTGGCAGTGGACATGGCATCATGGCTCCCACAATACTATTCCAGCCACCCAGCTACCAGTGAGACCACAGCTCTGACTTTCTCCCACTCCTGGTGTCAGGAATTACTGTTAGCTTATGAAGAAAGGACAGGAAGGCATGTCTCCCACCCTGTCAGTGGAGGGCAGGCAGGTGGGATGGAAGCAAAAGGGAGAAAGACCACAGGATTAAAAAGTCCAAGCCAGGCCTCCGAGGAGGGAAATGGCTCCTCCTCTCCTTCCAGGAGGTGCCAACAAAGAACAGAATCGCTCAGGCAGCCTGGGTAAGGGCTACAGCCAGGACCGTGTAACAATGCCCATTCCAAGTTCACACCCTTCATTCTGTCCAGACCTGGGACAGATTCCACCCCTGACTTGGACACTTAAAATCACCCTGCCCTGACTTAGTATGTTTCCCTACCTGCTTCGTATTCTTAGTTCCTTCTTCTCCTTTCTTTCTAGGTTTATTTATGTCATCCCATCACTTTTCTTTTATATATATATATATATTTTATTGATTTTTTACAGAGAGGAAGGGAGAGAGATAGAGAGTTAGAAACATCAATGAGAGAGAGACATCGATCAGCTGCCTCCTGCACATCTCCCACTGGGGATGTGCCCGCAACCCAGGTACATGCCCCTGACCGGAATCGAACCTGGGACCCTTCAGTCCACAGGCCGATGCTCTATCCACTGAGCCAAACCGGTTTCGGCCATCCCATCACTTTTCATTGTCACTTAGTCCTAATCTCATTTTCTTTGCCAAGTGTTAGTGGCATTTTAAAAATATGGTTACCATAACAACTCTTGTAAAAATCACAGGCTGGCTGCATTATTTAGCAGTTGGCATGTCCCACCTTGGAACAACATTCTAGTAAAACAGAGGGTGTGGGCTTCTATTTTATGGTAACACTGAGATTTAGGGACCAGAATCAACACAGTCACCACTAGCAGGCAGGCACACACATTAACTCATTTAACCCTTCAGCTACCCTCTGAGGTATGAAGCATGACTAGTCCCATTTTATAGGTGAAGAAACTAAGGCTCAGAGAGCCTGAATAATTTGCTCCAGTTCATGCTGCTGTTGAGGGTCAGAGGTGGGACAGGAACCCAGATCTGTCTGAGTCTAAAACGCATGCTCTTAACTAGTAAATCACGAGTCCCCATGTAAACCACTTCAAAGGTCCCCAGGTGAAGACACAACCAGGGGAGGCTGTCATGCAGACCTCCAGGAGGCTACTGGCATCCACCCTTCTTTCTTCATGAGAAGTCTTCTCTGAATGATAATCCTGCTTCTGGGCAATGGCTGGTGAAGCTGATGCTCCCCTGATTATCTTCCTTCCTGAGAACCTGGAGTGTTAACGAGAATGTCCTCGTTAAAACACTGGTTCAAACACTGGTTTGTCCACCTTCTCAATCAGGACAGATTCTGACCCTGGCGACCTGAGACCCCGCTGCTCGGGCAGGAACTGGGCCCTGTCAACTCAATAGTCTGCCACTGTGTCTTTTGTTCCCTTTGGTCAGCCTGCTGTATTCCAGGAACAAAACAAAAAACTTTTGTTTTCTCCAGGGAGTGAGAAGGCCTAGGGACAGGGTCATTCCAAGAGTGGCCAAGTGAGAGAGAAATGGGGCAGGGCCTCTAACTGCTCCTCATCCGCCCGTCATTGTCAGTACAGGAGTCATTTCTACAAAATCAAAAGCCATGGCAGTTAGCACTTACCAAGCCATTTCCTGCAACATCTAGGGCAGTTCTGGGTCTCTCATCCATCCCTCAGTGTGTGTGCGCACACACACACACACACACACACACACACACACACACACACACACGGCCTGACTAGGTCCAGAGTGGGCAAGGGACCAAATGCTCCTGTCCCGGTTGCACTCTGAAGCTACATCCATGTGTGAAATTTTTTTTTAAAATATATTTTATTGATACTTTACAGAGAGGAAGGGAGAGAGATAGAGAGTTAGAAATTTCGATGAGAGAGAAACATCGACCAGCTGCCTCCTGCACATCTCCCACTGGGGATGTGCCTGCAACCCAGGTACATGCCCTTAACCAGAATCGAACCTGGGACCTTTCAGTCCACAGGCCGACGCTCTATCCACTGAGCCAAACCAGTTTCGGCCATGTGTGAAATTTGAATGACCTATAGAACCAACCCCCAGTTCTCTCATTTCCTAAATAAGGAAATCAGGCCCAGAGAAGCACGCTGTCCTGGGCAAGGTCACTGAACCTTTTGGTGGCAGAACCTGGTCTAGAACCCAGCTCTGCTGGTCCCCAGTCTAAGACTCTCACATTGGGCCACCAACACCCCACCCCACCATGAGGGCTAGTTGTGGAGAGTCAACAGCAGGGCCCAGCAGGGTGAGGAGAAGATTTGTAGAAGAACAAGCTCTTGAAAACCTGAGAGATTGACTCTCCTGGTCTTTCTCAGGCCAGAGCTGTGCCCAGGTGGGGCTGCCAGACTTACAAATTAAAATAGAGGATGGTCGGTGAAATTTAAATTTCAGATAAACAATGAACAATGTTTCGGAATAACATTGCAACTCTATCCGGCAACCCTATTCCTGAGGTTTGCATGGGGAGTGGGAACCCCTACTGCCAAGGACCCTTCCTCACTTCCCTGGGGGCTTTCAAGCCCTCGGTGCTCTGACTCCAGCAAATTAGATGTGGATTCAGTTCTGGTCTGAAGTCAACAGAGCACTATAGAGAAACTGGGGAAGTCAGAGAGTTATCAGTTAGAAAAGACAGATTCCAAAGCATTGAACCTGCTCCACCTCTTTGCTCCACCTCTGTCTGAATTCCTCAGAGAGTGAGAAATACACTTGTCATGCTGAAATATCTACCCATCAGGGATACCCCTTTAAGAATGATGCCAAGAAAATTAAAAAATTACTCTAATAATAAGTACTAGTAGATGCTCCGCACATGTTTCCTGAGTGAATGAATGAGCAAGCCAGGGCCAGAGTGGAGTGTCAGGAAACCCAGTCTCTAAGAGACAGTGTTCCCATCTTGAACTGGTACTCCCTCTTCTCTCCCAGGCCAGGGCCATCTTTCAGGGCTCAGTGGAATCCCCTCCTCCTCCAAGAGCGAAGCAAGTTCTTGGATGTCAGGGATCTGGTTCACTCATTTAGGACCCCCAGGGCCTATGTCAAAACTAGACACGCCAGGTCTTTCTCTTGACGGTTTTTATCTCTCTTCTGCAAGTAAGAATCTTAGGGGAGGGTTTCAGCAAAATATTCATTAGTTTTCCAGGTATGTTTTTAATATGTTGATACCTCGAAATGAGGGTAATGCGGGGGGGGTGTAGGATTATTCTTTAGTGTGCTTTACTGTTTTACTTTTATCTTGGGTGTGTTTGGCTTTAATGGGGTTTTTGTTCTTTGTTACCCTGACTTCATCTGTCATTGGGTTTGGCTGGCACAAATGGCAGGGTGATTTAAGCTATGTATTCTCTGGTTAGGGAGGAGAAGTATAAACCGTTTGCTCTCAAGTGTCCTTGGTCAGAAACGGTCTTGCAATCCACATACTGGCTGTACGTTTTTCAAATTGTTTGGCCTTCTTTCATTTTCTTGTCTCAGTTTCCCTAGTCCACTTGCCCAGGAGTTTTCCTAGCTTCTTACCATCCTGACGCACCTCCAGCCTGCCCTATCCATCAGGAGTGGACAGAGAAAACCCCAGGGAAAGCGGTGCGTTCAGAAGCCATAGGATTAGCCTGCACTGATACAAGGATGCCTTGGGGATGCATGGAGCCATCAAGTGTCTGCTATGGAGACTCAAGAAGACTCAGTTCATTTTTAGAAAAAAAACGAAATTTCAGTTTTGCACGCCTGAGTTCTGTGGCCTTGAAATATGGTTTCAGGGCCACACAAAGTTGAGCAGAAAATACAATTTCCACATACCCCCTACCTCTGCCATTATCAACACCCTCACCAGAGCAGTGCATTTGTTACAATTGACGAACCAATATTGACACATCATTATTACCCAAAGTCCAAAGGTCACATTAGGGTCACTCTTGGTGTTGTGCATGCTATGGGTTTGAGCAAATGTTTAATGACACGTATCCATCATTGCAGTATCATACAGAATAGGTTCACTCCCCTAAAACCTCTCTGTGCTCCAACTAGTCACCTCTTCCTCCCTCCAACCTCTGGCAACCACTGATCTTTTTACTGTCTCCATAGTCCAGATTGTCATATAGTTGGAATTAAACAGTATGTAGCTTTCAGATTGACTTCTTTACTTAGTTTTTTTTTTTAAGTTTAAGTTTCCTCCATGTCTTTTTGTGACTTGATAGCTCATCATGTTTTAGGGCTGAATAATAGACCATTGTCTGGATGTACCACCTTTTGTTTATCCACTCACCTACTCAGGGATATCTTGGTTGCTTCCAAATTTTGGCAATTATGAACAAAGCTTTTAAATATCCATGTGCAGATTTTTTTTGAGACATAACTTTTCATCTCCTTTGGGTAAATGCAAGGAGCACAACTGCTGGGTTGTATGCTAAGACTGTGTTTAGCTTTATAAGAAACTGCCAAGCCGTCTTCCAAAATGGCTGTACCTTTTCACATTCCCATCAGCAATGAATGAAAGTTCCTGCTCCACATCCTTCCCAGCATCTGGTGTTGGTGTTCTGGATTTTTGACCATTCTAATAGATGTGTAGTTGCATTTTAATTAATTTTATAATAATTTTTTAAAATTACATTTTTAACGCAGTTACCACTCTAAAAGAAATGTTTTTTGACATTAAATGTCCTCCCCAAGAAAAAGAGAAAGTTGGCCTTCACATAGGCATTAAATGTAAGAAACGCACCTTAATCCCAGCCAGCGTGACTCAGTGGTTGAATGTCAACCTATGAACCAGAAGGTCACGGTTCAACTCCAAGTCAGGGCACATGCCCAGGTTGTAGGCTCGATCCCTGGTAGGGGGCCTGCAGGAGACAGCCAATCAATGATTCTTTCTCATCATTGATGTGTCTAGTGGGGCCTGCAGGAGACAGCCAATCAATGATTCTTGCTCATCATTGATGTGTCTAGCTCTTTCTTCCTCTACCTTCCTCTTTGAAATCAATAATATATATTGATTTGAGATAGATAGATGATAGATAGATAGATAGATAGATAGATAGATAGATAGATAGATAGAATATTTTTAAAGACACCTTCAGCCTGAGAAGTCAGTGGAAAGGGGCAGGAAGCAACCCCTCCTTCCACAGCAGCTGGCTCCATCTTTGGCCTCACTCCGCCTTCGTCCTCTCCTCTGTCCTTCCCTCCTCTCACTGCCACTCAGAGGCTAGTGGTTGTAGAATGCATACCCTGTGCCACACTGAACAGACTTTCGTTATCATGATTACATTTTACCCCAGAACATCCCAAAATGTTTGAAAATACCTTTAAATAGAAACTGAATATATTTTAAGTGGAACTGGGAAAGGGGGTGGCTTTATAAGGAGCCTGTGGAGACAGATGCCATGGGGATCAAGGGTGGGGTAGACAATTTAGCAACTCGATTCCATTCCAGAAGCCTCTGCTGCTTGTGGGCAACATTAAGTCACCGAAAC
>NW_006286587.1:2854631-2859517 GCF_000327345.1 Myotis davidii | reverse complement strand
ACTAGGAAGTGAGCACTGTTCACACAGACAATCGTGTGCTGCCAAGGGAGTTTTCCTGGCTCATAAACCCCAAAAGCCCGGAGAATTCAGTGTGGGGTCAGTGGGGCTAATTCACCAGCTCCCCAAAGGGATTGAGTGTGAGTGTGCACAGTATGGGGAATAGGAGCAAGCTCAGATCAACCTTCAACTTGTTAACACTCTCAACTTTAAAAATGAGTGTAGCCCTATCCAGTTTGGCTCAGTGGATAGAGCGTCAGCCTGTGGGCTGAAGGGTCCAGGGTTCGATTTCAGTGAAGGTCACTTATCTTGATTGCAGGCTTGATCCCTGGGCCTGATTGGGTGCCTGCAGGAGGCAACCAATCAGTGAGTCTCTCTCAAATCGATGTTTCTCTCCCTCTCTGTCTCTCCCCCTTCCTTCACTCTCTCTAAAAATCAATGGGAAAATATCCTCGGGTGAGGATTAACAACAACAAAAAGAGAGATTCAAGGGTGTGATTATACTTATCTTGATTGCAGGCTTGATCCCTGGGCCTGATTGGGTGCCTGCAGGAGGCAAACAATCAGTGAGTCTCTCTCAAATCGATGTTTCTCTCCCTCTCTGTCTCTCCCCCTTCCTTCACTCTCTCTAAAAATCAATGGGAAAATATCCTCAGGTGAGGATTAACAACAAAAAAAAGAGAGATTCAAGGGTGTGATTATACAAACAGACACATATACAGTACAGGGTTCCTCAGCAACTACTTTATGGAAATAGGATCACACTATACATGCATTTCTACATCTAGCTTTTCTCACTCACTGCTTGGGAAAATATCTCCAAGTTGTCTGTACAACTCTGACATGCTCACTTTAGTGCTCCATAGTGTGACTATGCCACGTGCAAGCATGCCTCCACTTGTGGCATTTTCATTCCCGGTTCTCTTTTGGCACAACAAACAAGGTTGTAATAAGCATCTCTGTACTAATCCTTTTGTACGAACTGGTGGTCTTAGTTCGCAGGATAGATTTCCAGAAGGGGGGTACTGACACAACAGTAGATGCATTAAAAAAAATTTTGTATCATTTTATTCAAGCGTAACAGTAAAGTACACAATTCTTAAATGCATGACTCAATGAATTTTTAAAGAGTACATTCGTATGTTTTTAAATTGTGACAGCTATTGCCAGATTGCTGTTTATAATTTACAGTTCCACCACAATGAGTGTGAGAGATGCCCTCACATCTCTGCCATGGAGTTTTCTTCCCAATTGGTTGGGTATAAAGTGATGCTCACTTTAATGTTTATAAATGAAATTGCATAGTATATAAATTTTCAAGTTTGGGTATTTGCACTTGGCATACATTTCTGGGACTTTGTCCTGGTTGTTGCATGAGTGGTCATCCTTTTTTGTGCTGAGGAGTTAGTGCTCCACGGTATGGACACACAGCGGCTTGTTTAACCTTTCACCCACTGAAGGCTTCCCAGGTTGTCTCCAGTGTGGGTCTATTACAAATAGAGCTGCTGTGAACATTTGTGTCCAGGTCCTTGTGTGAACCTGTTTTCATTTCTCTGAGACAAATGCCCAGGAGTGCAATTTTGGGTCATATTGTAGCTGCCTATTTACATTTCAAGAAACTGCCAAACTTTTTTAGAGTGGTTGTGACATTTTACGTTCCCAGTAACAATGACTGCGTGGTCTAATTTTTCTGCATGCTCGCCAGTATTGGTGTTATCACAGTTTATTGAAGCATTCTGATAGGTGTATAGTGATATCACATTGTGGCTTAGGCATCATTTAGGAATGGGAATCCCAGCTGACCTGGGCTCATGCAGTTCAGTGGGCATGCAGTTGTTTCTTCCACAAACGTGTCACACTGAGGATGTCTTATTCCCACTCTTTGCACTGCCCACTCATCCCAGCACTCACACAGGCCCCAGCCAGGCCAGGGACACACTCTGCTCCGTACAGCACAGGGGCCGGGATTGCAGGTGCCTGTCTTGTCTCTCCTGGGGGACTGGGGGCTGCTGTCCTTCCTTAACACCTTCTTTCTCCTGCACATTGGAGATGAGGTGGATTACCCTGGTTACATTTCCAGCACCAGAGCTCCTTTAAGAGTAAATAAAGTGGAAATCTCAAAGACGTGTTACAAGCTTCCTGCTCTTCAACATGTTATTGAGGACTCAGGATCACTGTTGAGCTTATTCATGCCACAAATATCTGTTGGGGTCTTTTATACAAAACGGAGGCACTGGTATTAAGCGTGGTGTGATATGATGGTTAAGATAACATTGGAATGCCAATGGAGGCCATATTGCTTAGGTGAAAGCCTCGATGCTCACCTTCTAGCATATGGCCTTGGACAAAGTACCTAGCCTCTCAGTGCCTCAGTTTCCCCATGGCTCATGGGATTGCTACAAGGACTAAACTGGGATAATTCTTAAAAAGAGCTTAGTGCAGTGCCTGGCACAGAGTAGGACTCAATAAACTGTTACGATGACCACTTCGGGGTGCTCGATCTTATGCAATGCACAGTTCTAGCAGATTTACTTAAATTAAGTCTTTTCATTCTCACAGTGGCCCCATGGAGTAGATGCCAAATTTTTGTTCAAAACTGAACTGGATCCTGTAGAGGTTCTACTGTGTGCTGGATATTGTATTGGGTGATGCAAAGAGTGGGAATAAGACATCCTCAGTGTGACACGTTTGTGGAAGAAACAAAAGAGCGAATCCGTGATCATCCTAAGTGAGGGTAAGTGGAAGTGACAGCATAGAGCACAATGTCTATTATGAGGCCAAGGAGCTATTTATCAACCATCCTATCACTTTCTTACGCAATGACCCCAAACACATCTTGAGTTTCCGTGGACCCGTGCTTCTGTTTCTGGCCCTTCTATTATGTTCCGTCAGTCCAATTTTCTCTCCTGTGGCCACATCGCACTGCCTGCGGAACTCCAACCTTCGCATAGTTCTCGATGTCTGGCCAGCAGGACCTCACCACCACCTTGTTCTTCTGTCAAGAGTGTTGTGGCTCTTCTTGGCTCTTTACTCTTCCATATAAATTTTCAAAACAACTTGTTGGGTTCCAGAATAACTTTATTAGAACTTTTTCCAGAATTACATTGTTTTGGTAGCTCAATTCTGGGCAAATTGACATCTTGATGACATTGCATCTCCCTAGCCATAAATATGGCATTTCTCTGCATTTATTTAGATATTCATTCAGATCTTTCAATAAAATATTATTTTTTTCGAAATGTCTGGCTTTGACAAGTGAAAAGCCTCCTTATGTTAATTTCCAATGTGCTCATATAGTTCACATTGGTTTTCATTAGTAATTGGCTTTTGCTATAGGACTTCAAGTAGAGCTGTTCAGTGAAGTTCTCATCAGCGAAGAGCAAAGGCTGCCCCGCACCCGCAGGGCCTCTTCTGGATGAGGCAGGCCGCAGCCACCAGAACCCCAGGAGCCAGTCGGGCTCCCCAGGGGTTCGCACAGGAGCCCGTCTGGGCTGAGAGAGAGAAGCGGGGCCGCCCAGCTTCCGTGCAGCACCACTGGGCGGCCCAGAGGCCCACGCTGTGCCCTGGCCCCCATCGATCAGCCTTGCTCACTGCATCTCCGCATGGGGACTTGGGCTCCATGACTCATCCCCGCCATCACCCCTGCCCCCAGGTAGCCGGGGAGAAGTCACACGCGCACACACACACACACACCTGGGCACCGCTGGAGGTTGGTCATTGCCACCCACCCCCAGTTCCCTCATTCCCAGGAGGTTTTTAATGAGTTAATTTTCTCGTTCACTTGTTTAAAGGGAAAAGAAATGCTAACTGCTTAGGCAGTGCTCCGGATTTAAACAGGTTTTCAAAAGTGATATTCTTTCACTTTTCCAACAGACACTTCAACTCCATGTGTGTGGCACTATGCTGAAGCTACCAGGGAGCAGGTGGGAAATATATTGTAGTTGGTCCGTGTTCTAGAATTTTCAATGTCTCCATAGAGACAAGTCATTACTGAGTCATTCTGAAGTCCACAGCTCAGGGCTTCAAGCATACCCACCACTGATTTCAGTTTGTTCTTCCCATTTGGCCCAAGGCAAAGAGATGACAGTGCCTGACAATATGGGTCCTCTTTATCCCCACAATGTGCTTTCAAAATATGTTGCCACCTGCAACCCTCGTTATGGGACCAATGGTTTCCCTTCTTCAATCATCCTCACCTTCATGGGAAAGGATCTGAGGGCTTCCTCAATTCAATTCACTCGGGTGAGTTTCTTGTATTATAAAGTATTCCTAGCATAAGCCTTTATCTCTAATTGGAGAACAATAGATTTTGCTTGCTGCTAAAGGAATTTTGTGTCAGTATTTGAGGAAATAGTTTTTGGAGGAGGGGGCTTAACGAAGAGGAAGAGAGACTTAAAATCTAGTGGCCATGTACAGTCCTGAGGAGATGTTGCCCCATTTTATGACTGAGCAGCAGGTTGCGTGGGGCAACCAGGACGGCAGGGGGGCAGGCAGTTAGGGGTGACCAGGCTGGCAGTGAGGGGCAGTGAGGGGCAACCAGGCTGCGAGGGGTGGGGGCAGTTGAGGGTGACCAGACTAGCATGGGGGGCAGTAAGGGGCAACCAGGCCATTAGGGGGGGCAGTTAGGAGTGATCAGGCAGGCAGTCAGGTGAGCAGTTAGGAGCCAGTGGTCCCGGATTGTGAGAGGGATGTCCTGGATTGGAGAGGGTGCAGGCTGGGCTGAGGGGAGCCCCCCCCGCATGAATTTTGTGCACCAGGCCTCTAGTCTATAATAATAAAAGCATAATATGCTAATTCCAGACAACCGAACACCTGGAACAGCCGGGGCTGCGAGGGAAGCCCCGGTCCCGGGTGCGAGAGGGAAGCTGGTGCCGGCAGCCGGGGGGAGG
>NW_006286587.1:2851592-2854345 GCF_000327345.1 Myotis davidii | reverse complement strand
CCTAAGCGACCGTCGCAAACAAAACAACCAAATGGACGACCGAACGGGCTGCGTGGGGCAACCAGGCCGGCAGGGGGCGTTAGAATTAAGAAAAGCCACATTAAAGAAAATACGTTAATTGATGAGGAATAATGGTTATCCTAATCTATAATAATAAAAGCATAATATGCTAATTAGACCGGACTGCCAAACAGCGGAATGACTGTCCTGATGAAGCCGGGCCTGCGAGGGCTGGAGCCCCTTGCATGAATTTTATGCATCGGGCCTCTAGTAAAATAATAAGCCTAGAGCATGGGATAAAGAAAGAGGGGTGCATATACTCTGCCTGCAACTTCCCAGAGGAAAAATAATTTGAAACTATAATATATGATTAAACTGACAAAAACTGTATTGCATATGCCTTTTGTAGGCAGGTAAATTGTGAAATAAGTTAAATTTCCATTCTTCAACAAAAGAGAAACTGTAAATCTTCCATCAGGGTAAGAAAGAACATGTATGAGCATTTTGGTATAAGGCAGCTACCTGCATCATTCAGATCATGCCATCTCTACATCCCTCACCAACTTCTTCATGTTGACACGTGTGCAGTTCTTTCTCTGTGATGAGGTTCACACACCTCATATTTCCCTTCAGTCAGTAGACATTTTATCCATGTTTGGCTGTCGTTTCTTTTCTTTTTCTTTCTTTTTTTTCAGAGGGGAAGAGAGAGGAAAAGAGAGATAGAAACATCAATGATGAGAGAGAATCATTGTTCTGCTGCCTCCTGCATGCCCCCTACTGGAGACCAAGCCGCAACCCAGGCATGTGCCATGACAGAGAATCGAACTGTGACCTCCTGGTTCATAGGTCAATGCTCAACTACTGAGCCATGCCGGCCAGGCTGGCTGTGGTTTCTTGATAAGTAGCTGTCCAATATAGTAACCATTAGCACATTAATTAATTTAAATTAAACACAATTTAAAAATTTAGCCAGACTTCAAGTGCTCAGTAGCTACATGTGACTAGCGGCTGCTGTAGAAACTATACTCCAGCACAGATATAGAACATTTCCTTCATACAGAAAGCTCTGCTGTGCAATGTTCTTCATAATTGAAAATTTTTAAAAATCTAATTAGAAAAATAAATCTCTATTTTTTCCCCTCCCTGACTTTTCCCTTCTTTCTTCCTCCTCCCTCCTTCTCTTTTTATCACAGCCTTTTCTTACATCTGGTTCAGAATTCCTGGAAGAGACTGAGCAGGATTCTCCAGGGACTTTGAGTGTGAAGAAACTCCTGATGATGACAGCAATGGCCACAAACTTGATACACAAGTACCTCACCAGTGAAAAGATTTGCACTGCAATCAAAAGAAATGTCAAGAAAATGAATTAAATAAGTAATATTTAATATTTTATGAATGTATTCATTAATAGGACAATCATTTATTATAATGAACTAGAGTCCTGCTGCACAAATTCATGCCCGGGTGGGGTCCCTCAGCCTGGCCTCTGCCCTCTCTCAATCCGGGACTCCTCAGGGGATGTTAGACTGCTGGTTTTGGCCTGATCCCCGCAGACCAGGTGAAACTGGCAATACAACATCCTCCAAGGGATGTAGCAGTGCGCTAAGTGGCAGGCGGCTGGGGAGAAGCCTGAGCCAGGGCCCCACTCTTGTGCATCCTAGTCCCACTGCACTTGTGGCGCTGCTGTTGGTAGCGCTGCCATGGAGGCGAGAGAGGTTCCCACCACCAGAGCAGCACTCTCCAGCCATGAGCCTTGCTTCTAGCTGAGCAGCACTCCCACTGTGTGCACTGACCACCAGGGAGCAGCTCCTGCATTGAGCATCTGCCCCCTGATGTTCAGTGTGCGTCATAGCAACCAGTTGACCCGTCATAACGGCCACTTAGGCTTTTGTATATACACACTAGAGGCCCAGTGCACGAAATTTGTGCATGGGTGCAGTCCCTAGGCTTGGCCAGCAATCAAAGTGTGAGTGTCTGGCATGGAAGGGCAGGTCCCAGCTCACTTCCAGGCCCTGGGCAGCACCTGGATCCCCAGGTCCCCACACGCCCCTCTGCCTGAGTCACGGCGCCCAAGTCCCCACGCGGAGATGCAGTGAGCGCGGCCGGATGCCGCAGGCCAGGGCACAGCGTGGGCTTCTGGGCCACCCAGAGGCGCCATACGGAAGCCAGGTGGGCAGCGTGCTCTCTACCAGCCAGCCCCACCCAGCTCCCTCAGCCCCCAGGAGCCAGGCAGCAGCCCCACCCCCACCACCGCCACTGGTCACTGTCTGCGAGGCAATCTGCAGGGCGACTGGGCTTGCTCACACCACCAGCCTCACAGACCGGCTCCTGTGTGAACCCACGGAGAGCCCGACCAACCCCTGGGGTCCTGATGGCTGCGGCCCAGCTCAGCCAGAGACCATGTGGGTGTGGGGCAGGCTCCTTGTGGGTGCCTGGCTCCTGAGTGTGGGGGCTTCCCTAGCACGTGAGCCCTGGAGTCCCAGGGGAGGGTGGCAGGGGGAATGAGAGCGAGCTCAGGTCCCGCTCTCATCGGGGCCCATCAGGGCCGGCGGCGTCTCCACTGCCGCCCACTGCCAGCATCACGTCACCGACACCCACCATGTTCCGCACCGCCCTCTGGTGGTCAGCAAACGTCATAGCGAGTGGCCACCTCCGTCCCCATCACCCCCACCCCCAGGTAGCAGCCCCCGGCCCGGGTACCACTGGAGGTTGGTCACTGCCACCCACCCCTAGTTCCCCATCCTAGCCTGGGG